>NC_056726.1:182927441-183127441 GCF_019279795.1 Protopterus annectens
TGTCTCCATTTTAGGGGGCCACCCTCACCCCAACTGCCACACAGCAATGTCCACCTCTTATTGTACAACCTGCTAATGGCAGTTGTTCACTAGGCAGGTTTGCTGTGCCATGAGGAGCTCGTGTTCCTCCTGTCAGGTACAGCTGAGTCCATGCAGATGTACTACTGCTTGCATAATGCGTGGGGGTAGAGCTCGACATACTTGCCTGTCCCATCTGAGGGGAAAGGTGCAGTCAAGCTATGTAAACCATCCCACAGGAGGTAATAAATTCCTTTGTTTAAATATATGTCTGTATTGTCTGCAGGGAAGGTTAGTTCTGGTAGTTTTGAGGAGACTATGTGGTCAGAACTCACCAGGGAGGACCTCACAGTGGGGGGTTGCAGTGGTCACCCATATTTGTAAACACATGATGCAGTACATTGGCTCCCCTTGTGGGGATGTCACAGCACTGCTCCAGAGCATTGTAGTTAAGGACGTGGACTAACCTTTGGGCAAGTGAGCTTCAGTATGACTAAGCAACACAGTTGGTGGTCACTTAATGCCACCCCAAAACATGATGTAATGATATAGCTTGATAGACCTATGTACATCCAAATAAGCACAACGGGTGTCTGAATTCATGGAACTGCTCCTGTAGCCAGCAATTGCTTGATCATGTGCCCTTCTAGTAGTGAATGGCACCTGCTGTCTCTCCAGGAAATCACAGTGTTTCACAAAATCTGGATGTGTATCTATCCTTAATGAGTATGTATACACCAACTGCATTACCTTGCATACTGTCATTTTGAGTTCTCAAGATGTGGAAGGACATGTAGTCTGGTATGGCTGTGGTACTGTCCACATCCTTGAACCAGATGTCCTTGACTGCACGCATTTGCATATTCTAAAGTGGGGACACTTTCCACAGAGTGGGGTTCAGTGTTGCCATTCCCAGTGTGTAGCAGCATAACCATGATGTTGTATGAAGATGGTGTTCTCATTGCAAAGTTATCCCTCCAGACAGTGCATATAAGATGCATTGTGGGGGTGTCAGCAGCCTTGGCCAGTACTCCAAGTATCTCAGGGCTGAGAGATGAAGATCATCACTGGTGAAGCATTAATGTCTGTTGAGCAAGGCATCCCAGGCAGACATGTAGTAGGTCTCCTTACAATGACACCACATGCTAAGGCAATTATTGACTTCCATGAATTTCAGTGTGTATGGAGCCATCATCCTAGGTGAGGGTCAACTGCAGCTGACAGCTATGCACATACCCGCAAGAGACACAGACTGTCTAAGCTCAGTCATGTATCTGTATACAGTCTGGTGACATATGTCCCTAGGTGTATACACCTGCAGGAACTATGATGTCAACATTATGTTAATTGATATTCCTTGATTTGTGGCAATGTGTGGTATGGTATATTGTGTCAACCCACAGACAGCTAACTGTGATCTTTCCTATACGTAGCCTGTTGACACAGTCAATGTGTCTCACAGTGTCATCACCTATGAATAAAATGTATGATTTTGTGTTTTACCTCAGGTGTTTGACCAGTGAGAGTATGCTGCATGAAGTATTATGTGTACTGTGCTCTCCAGAGGCAAGATTTTCTGAGGTGTCTGTTGTTTGGGAATGTGTCTGATAAGGTGCTGCACACATGCAGGTGTGTGTGATGTGGATGTAGGTAGTGTGGGATGTGAGCTGTGCATGTTGGCAAAATGCTCATTGCCATATGTAATGACTGCTGTTGGAGACACCATGGAAGCATGATTTTGAAATATAGTGACATCTGTGTTTGTGTGTCATAGGAGTAGGGAATGGGGAGACTTTCCACATCTCATCCACAGGTTCCGCAAAGTTAGGGTCATGCTGCCACACCCTTGGGAATGGCAGCCTGACATACAGTGTTTGTAGGCACTCCTTGCAGTGAAGATGTGGATGTCCATGAATGCATAGAGGACTTGTTCAACTTTGCTGACATTATGTTGGCCTCACAAGTGTAAGATGCCTGTCAAACAACCAGACAGCACACTGGTTGTTGTGTGACATGTGAGAACACAGACATGTATTTCAGGTACATAACTATACAGTATGACATGTCTAGAACATGTGGCAGGTGAACACATATTGGCTGGCCAAACATACCCAGTTTGCTGCAGTAGGCCTCACAGCCATGTCATGCAGATATCCACCATTAATCCGTTAAAGGGCAGGATGCATAACTTGCTGTGAAATTGTCACCTACAATGGATCACCACCACTGTGCTGCTTATATCAGCAAGCCTTGACATCTATGTCACTGGACATTGCACATTATATTGTGATGCTGCAGCAGTGATCCTAGTCACTATCTTGTCAGTTCCCTAGTGACATACCACCAACCCTGGAACAGAAGACATAATATATACAAAAGCCAACTGACTGCCCAGGTTACTAATCAAGACATCTACCTGGAGAAGAGTATGTGAAGCCTACAGAGCCTTTCATGATGTGGGACAACTATATGGATGAACAAACAGGCTGTATCCCATTTCTCATCATGACCTTCTTAGTAACATTTTGTGTGTCATGACAGACAATGTATCAGAGCATGGTATCCTATATGAGAGTGGTTTTGGTGAGACCAGCATTAGTAGTTACCAGGCATGAGCAATTCCATGGACTCCCCTGCTTTCCACAGTCTTCACAAGGTAATTGTGTCCTTCCAGTACATACTTCTTGTGTAGTGTCCAACTGCAGAACACCAGTGTAAAACCCCCACCTTACCTTCACAGGGTATACATATTACACTTCTCAAATATGTTTGTCTGTGCTCTGTACAGACACCTTGGATGACTCTTTTCTTGGAACATGATGGAAGTAACTGCAATACTTAGTTGCACAAAGGACAACTAGCATGCAGTGCCAAGCAGTGTCCCCGGATCTCTGAGTCATGTGATATAAAACGCCTTGAAAGGAGTTAGCATGGATACGAGCAGTAACAATGTTGTACACCTACTGACACTGGACCAAACACCATTTGTTTTGCTTAGGGCCAGATCATGCTTACCTACCCTAACAGGTAGACCTCATTGAGTGTTAAACTATGCAATGGATGATGGGAATATGACTCACTCCACCTACCATGGCCTGACAAGGTGTTTGACAATATTAGGCCAGCAGGCCTTGCTGAAAACTGTGTAGGGTATTTACAGAATGGTATGTCAGCTGGTGGACAGGCAAGTGTCTGATAGTCATAATCTGGGAAGATAGCATTGGGAGACCTATGCTACAATGATGCCAGCCACCAGTGTATTTCTCCAGACATCATTAATGGAGTACCCCTTCTAGTCATTGCCTTTTGTGTAGTCATGACCACTGTTAGTGACCTCTGACTAACTACATTAGCAGGTGATTGCATATTAGGAGCTGTCACTGAATCTCACACAGAACCAACAGTTATCCAGGATGGCCTGAGACACACATTCATTTGATGACAAATAGTAAATGCCAGCAATGACACAATACTATTCTTTGTGAAATCATCCACCCCTGGAAAATATGGTAGTGTCTACACACCTCACACAGTTGAGCCATTACTCATGGAGTTATAGACACAGAGAGTAATGTAGCCTTTGACTTTCACTGGTAGGTAAGATGTGGGGATCCATTCAATTTTGTACAACCTATACAGAAAGGTATGGCATATAAATCCCAGACTGTCATTGTTATACTGTATTTGGCACTCATCACACCTATCATTGAGTGCAATGGTACCTTTGCTATGTCACTACACAGGCATATCTTACAACTGTAGCAGCCATACAGGTTCCATGGTAAACCAATACACATTGTAGATAACATGCCTTATGCAGTCCATGTCAAGACTTTACATGTATAGTCTGTGACCTACATGCCTTCGAGGGCATGTGTATGGCTGCCATAAAGGGAGGTGTCAGATCCCACTGTGTACCTCCCCATGTATCCAAGACAGGACTAACACGTCTTACCTGTTCTTCACACCTATACCATCACTGTGGTATAAATAGTACATGCTGGAACGACAGGTATATAACACAGACACTATACCCTATATGTAAAACGCCCTCTATGCATGTGAAGCACACATCTGCTGTAACACACACCATGTAAGTTACACAATGAGATGCAGAACAAGACAATCATAACTGGTGTAGGACAAATGTCTGTAATGGGCACAGGAAATTTGTAGATGGGTCATCTCCATCACTGCAGCTTATAAATGTGTTAGCTCACAAAACCCTGGTGACACTTATCAATGGTATTAGATCTTTTCATAGATTAGGGATGCATGAGTAGGCTGAATGATGCCATTGTCCTTGTTAGCTTGTTATACACATATGAACCTATGGATTCATGCACCTATTGTGCTGTACCTTGCTGAATATATATTTCTTCTGTGCTGACATTCCATCCTGTGCTGTGGCATCTATGGGTTTATTGCCACTGTGTATCCATAGGTGTCCCCTACAGACTCCTGAAACTGAAACATGTAGATTTTAGTGCTTTTAGTGGTTTTTGGATACAATAAAGTCTATTCCTGTGACTCGTGGCTCCTAGTGCTTCTATTCCTTGTTGTAGTGAAATATAAACAGGTCCGTGACACACCTTTCATTGTGTAAGTATACAGCCATTACAACATCATACAACATAAGGTACACAAAATTAAGTAGCTTACTCATTACAAATGTCAGCATCAAGTATCTGTCAGTAACCAGTACAAGTGGCATGGCAAAGCAACACTGCATTACACTAGTACATATTAATTTATATAGTCACCCTGTGCATCAGACACATGGCTTAATTTCCCTGCATCAATGACGAGGATGAGAGGGATGTGGCACAGGTATCGTCACTTGCACAGGGTGTTGTGTGGGGTTGCAGGAGGCCTAGGCTGACCCAACAGGTTAAAAGCATGTGTATGAGTTAGGAAGGGAAGCAGGCAAAATGAACCATGGAAATGTGCTGTGTATGTCTGTAGGTGACCTGAATTTGACAGTGGTGTGTGAGTGTGTGAGTGAGCACAGTCAAGCTCAGTGCTAGCCCTACATGTGTGTATGTTGGACAGCTTTGAACCATGCATGGTAGAGCTGACAGTTCACCGTCTCCACCCCTAAACATGGGAACTGGCTCCGCTAGGAGTTGCACTGGCATCTCCATGCCCAAGGTCAGAAGTGGTGCTAGTACCTGATGGTGACTGCTCTTTGCTGGGACTGTGTCCTCCACAGGAATGCCCAGGACCATGAGCCCATGGCCTGACACATCTTGGTGTGGACAGCACATGCCTCTCTGGAGCGCTAGATGCACTGCCACTATGAGAGCGTGTTTGTGCACTGCCACGAGGACTCTCAGCAAATGGGGTTGCTGACCAACATCCACGAATCTAATGTTCAACTCCAACCAGATGTTCCAGCACAGACAATGTGCATTCCAAGACAGATATTCTGCGATCTGTCTCAGACCACCTTCTTTCTACTTCATCAGGGAACCAATCCAAGGTGTCACCAATGTGGTGGAGGCAGTCATGGATGTCAGACTGTGTTGCATCCATAACCCTTAGCATACATCTGTAGTTCCTTTCAGAATGTGCCTGTGCCTCCATGATGGCCTAAAACATATGTCAAGTGACCCATGATGTGATATCTGCAACAGTTGATGGATGGACAGCAGGCCTCATACAAGCACCCTTATCAATCCACCTGTGTAGAACCTCACTATATCTCTGTCTATGGCTAGTGTGTACACTCACTGGAGCCACAGTTGCCACACTTTCTTTTTCAATGTCCCCACCCTCTGACTGTCTAATATCTGTGGCCTCCAAGGACTGGGTATGTGTAGGCATACTGACTGCGTGTAGTGACAATGAGGGCAGAAGAGGGATATCAACCTCTGGGACAGATTTGGCTCCTGAAACCCCCACCTGTGCCTCACTCTGGCCACCATCATCATCAAAGTCGGAAGAGACACTGACATCAGGTTGTGTAGGGGACAGAGACTAACTCCCAGGTCACCTGTGATAAGAAAGGGAAAAGCAGTACATTAATACCTGCACTAGTATGCTCTGCAGTACTATGTTGCAATATATGTAAAGCTCTATACACTGTTGTCACTAATACAGACCTGTTTAAAACCCAACCTCATATAATAGGTCATGAGGACATTAATTTTCCCACAACCAGCTGTAGTTACTTGTAAATAAAAGCTCATTACTCACAATCTCATCAGCAAGAATGAGGTCCACTGTTAACATTTGTGAAGTCTCTGCACAGTTGACACATATGACAATCAGTAATGTCCTGACAATACTGTCACATCTATCAGTGTGGTCACATCTACATAGTATAGGTACGAAAGTATCTATGCAGTTGGCAGAGATGCTGACAGTACAGTAATCCAGGGAGCAGGCCTGGGATGACACTTTAGGGAATACATTGCTGTAAATCTATATCTGTAACAAAACAGTGTCATGCTTACCAGGAGCAGGACCACGGCCTTGACTGACACCTGACAGACCTGAGAAAAGTTGAGGGGGAGGTAATGTAAGTACTACTGCATGTTGCACTATAACAAGGTAATACATCCATATAGCTCACATTTACAGTAGCTACTGCATTAATTGTTATGTTGGTCAAAATCTGAGCATGAGATTCAAACTGCAGTTAACCCCCAAAGAACAAAGACCTGACACCCACGTAAAAGTATGTACACCCTGACACACTGAATGCTAAAGTATTCCAAAGCTGATCAAACTAAGCTTACCTGCAAGGTCCTCTGCCATGGCAACTGTGGCACCAACATCCACGATGTACGGTGTGATGGATGCATGTGAGCTGTTGTGTGTTTCTAGGTTCACCAGAAATTCCTCAGTGGCTGACAGTGGTTGTTCTGCTGCAGGCTCTCCACTGGTGACATCATGATCCGTGGCAACATCTGCTGCTCTTCTGCATGCAGCATTAATCATGTGTGTTGCACGGTGTTGAACCTGCTCATATGTCCTGCTCTGATGACTTGTGGCATTCAAGTTATGGACAAGGTCAGCCCACAATGCTGCCCGCTGTTCCCTGTTTTGCCTCCCCCTGGACAGTAGGAGTTCATGGTTTTGATGGAGGGCTTCCAGAATTATATCATTCGCTACATCCATGAAAGGGGCATGGCATTTGGGATACATGTTTCCTTAAAGACAACAAAATGGGAACACATGTCAGGATCACATACATGGAAGTATGCAATGCAGAGATACAACAAGAACAGAATGACTGGCAGTATCCACAGCTTGATCACACATGTCATATTCCACAGTGTGCAAACAAACTAAGCATGTGGATACAACTAAATAGTCAGCTATTCCTGTGTGTGCCATGACAGATACTGCTGTATGATCATACAACTAACACTGGAGTCCATTGTAGTGTGTCCCCTAGGGGCAACCCCCCAATAATATGTCAAAACAACAGTGCCAAACAAATAGCAGTGTGCTACTACAACCACTATGAAGGGACAGTCCCACAAGACCAGTGTGCCACAGTGATAAAAAACATTCCACCCCTTATGTAGTGTACATCCTCTGTAGGTGTAACAAATCTGGAGATCAATGACATGTCATTATCACAGTTCTAAGAAAAGCTTAATGCTTTAATCCCCATTCCCCCTAAGAATATTCACTTGTATGTATCATGTTGTAAACAAAAAGGTTACGTACCTGATGGAGTACAATACTCCTTTGTTGATATGTGCAGATATATAAAGTTTTGGCAATGCATTTACTGTGTGAAGAAAGTCATACAGACTGGTTCCCCATAGCCAGCTCTTTGCCTTTCTAACATGCCTCTCATTACCAGATGATTGCCTCTTAACCAATCTGCAGTTCTGAAATGCTGATCGCAGCCAACACAGCTGATTTGCAGTATCATCAGCCAATGACATGCAACCACTGAATAAGATATAAGGCCTTCATGTAGATTAGAAGCCCTTTCTGATATGTTGTGCTGGACATTACAAGGGTCAAGAGACTGTATCATCACAGAGGGTAGGTCTGCAGTAGCTACTTTTACATAGATGTGTGTGCTAGAGGCTGGAGGACAACAAGCCATAAGAGTAACTGTGGGAGCTATGCCAGCCTTGTTGTAAAGGCAGAGCCAGAGTGAGAGTACCCCTTCCACTCAAATTAAGGTATATGTTTAAGGTAAGTATGTTAGGCAACAGTATCACTAACAGAGTACTAGGCAACATGTTTGTTGTGACTTTGAGCAACAAAGGGGGTAAATATAACATTAAGTCAACCATTTGGGCAACTGTCAGGCCATGTGATACAGTGTGGTGCTCATTTGGAATGTGTATGCTGGCAGTTCTTGTTACTAGCAGGGGCTTCATATGTGTTCATAGGTTCATATTTGTGTACTAGGATAATGGCCCTGGAGCCTTTACAAGCCTAGCCCATAGGATTACCCTGATATCGTGCCACCTGACCTTAGTTTCCAGTCCCTCTGTCGAGTAGAGCCACTGGAGTGATTTCCCATCCACTCATCAAGATTTCTCTTGAAGAGGACCAGTGAGGTGTTCTGTTTGACATGTATGGGAAGTCTATTCCATAGCATAGGCAGTCTCTGGGTTATGAATAGATTCATAGGTTGGTACTAGGCTATCAGCCCTAGGGCCAATACAAGCCTAGTCATAACAATTCCCTGGCTATTTCCTTCCAGCATATTCTGTTGATTGTGGTAATGAGGTAGAGGTCTCTGGAGCATGTAGTGCAGTGGGATTGGGATTTCTTTAGATGTAGCATTTCTAACAGTGCGGGGTCAGACATGGCTTTGTAAGTCAAGCAGACATAGGCTGTAATAGGCAATATGAGACAGAGAATAGTTGGAGTTTTTTGAGTCTGTCCATATAGGACAAGAGTTTAAGGCCTAGGATCCTCTTTGTGAGGTACTTTTATGGCCTCTCCCGTTGTTGCAGGTGTCTGGTGAGGTGTATGCCAAATGGAGTATTGTACTTGATGACTGGCCTAATGAGGGAAGAGTAGAGGGAGACAATGACCTCTTTCTTCCTGGATGCAAAGCCCTTAGTAATGAGATGTGTCACATAGAAGGACTTTCTGACCATAGTGGCAATGTGGTGGTCAAAAGAGAGGTGGCTATCAACCTGTGTTCCCAAATCTCTTATAAAGCCTTCTGCTACCATCAATGTGTTAATTCATGGGAACTGGGTTTTCCCGAAGGGGATAATGACACATTTTTTGGCATTGAGCTTAAGGCTATGGTTCTGACACCAGTTCTTGGTCTCAGTGAGGCCCTTCTGTAGGATGTCAACATCACTTGGGGAGTTAATAATAGCTCCCAACTTGCAAGCCTCTGTGAACTTTGTCAGCCAGAGTCCCTTTGTGTTGTCTTGGACTTCAGAGAAGTAGATACCAAACAGGAGAGGACCCAGGACTGAACCCTGTGGGACTCCACTCATGACTAGTCGGCAGTCTGACTATGAGTCAGCTACTTTCACACTGTGGGTCCTACCTGGTTGCCAGTTTGCAATCCACCTAGTGATATAGGTGTTGATGCCTAGTTTAGTGAGTTTTTCTATGATTCCTGAGTGGGGAATGGTATCAAAGGCCTTGGCCAGATCAAGGTAGGCTGTATGAACCAGATTGCCTTAATCCACAGCTCTGGTGACTGACTCAAAGAAGTCAACCAAGTTGAGCAGGCATGATCTACGCTTCACAAAACCAACTGTGTGAGATCCAGAGTTTGGAGATTTCCTATATGCTTGTTTATTAGGTCCATGATGATGATGATGCATTCCATAGCTTTGCATATAAGACTCACCAGGCTAATTGGGCGATAGTTCCTACGGTTTGTAGTCTCTCCTCCTTTGTGGAGATGGATGACTGTAGCAGTGTGCCATTCGGTAGGGACAAAGCCTGAGGTGAGGCTATGACTGAACAGGGCACACAGGTGATGTGCTAGTTCACTCTGTAATTCATGTAGAACACAGCCAGGGATATTGTCAGTTCCCATAGAAGCTGTATTCTTGGCCTTGGACAGTGCTGCTTTAACCTGTGCAGCAGTAATACTGGGTGCCTGACAATCTACTGGTATTGTGATTGGTCCTTTGGGGGAGGATTGGTAAAGTTGTCACTAAATCTGTCAGCCAGTATATTGGCAATATCTGTTAGCTCAGTACAGGAGGTACCATTGTGCAGTAGCTCAGAGCAAATCTGGGTATTGCCGTGGAGATTCTTTACATAACTATAGAAGACCTTGTAGTTGTCTTTACTGTCTGCTGCAATTCTGTTTTCATAGCTAGCTTTAGAGGATTTGATGAGGGATCTCAACTTTTTGTTGAGGCTGATAAGGGAGTTTTTCCATTCTTGGGGCTTCAACTTATTCCGCATCAGTTTCCCTCTGTTGAAGAGTTTGTTTATGGCAGGGGACCACCAGATTGGCTTCCTTTTGTTGGAGGAGAGCATCTTGGTTCTATTGCATATGGCAAGATCCATGTATTTGTGTACGTGTTCGTACAGTGCATTGGTGTATGATACGGCAGTCATGCAACTATTCTCCATTTGCATGGGTGCCGTGAAGTTAGCCACCTCTGTTTTTAGAAGACCATAGTTAGCTTTGGAGAAGTTTTTCATGGTGGTTACCTTTGCAGGGGGGTGGGAGGGATGTGGATTTCCAAGGTGATTAGTTTGTGGTCAGATCTAACCAGGGAGGAGCTGACTATTGCTGTAGAATAATGGTCACCAATGTAAGTAATGACCAGGTCAAGGATGTTGCTAGCTCTAGTGGGGGTATAAATGAGCTGGTCCAGGGCATTGGAATTAATAAACTCCAGGAAACGTTGGGCAAGTGTATCGATACATGAGTAGTTTTCCCAGTTAATGGAGGGATAGCTGAAGTCGCCTAGTATGAGAGTTTTAGATTGGACCCTAATATTCTCCAGGGTGCTTAGGAACATGTAGTGTTAGTCTTGGGACAAGGTTGGGGACCTATATCAGGGTATGACCTGAATCGCTGTCTTACCCAGTGTTAGCTGCACCTGAAGTATCTCTGATGCATTACATTGGGCTATCAGTCTGGAGGTGTGCACATCCTTTATGAATATGGAAACACCACCGCCTTTGGAACTCCGGTCCAAGTTCTGGGGCGGAAAACTGTGGAAAGAGTTATAGCCTGGTAGTGTAGGGGTGCTTTCTGCTGCCTTGAACCAGGTCTCTGTTACAGCACAAATGTCAATGTTCTCCATTTTAAGGAGTGCTTTGAGCGAGTACATTTTGAGATTTAGGCTTCTAGCATTGAGCAGCATGACCTTCACATTGCATTTGTTTGTAGCTGTTGCGGTGGTAATTTGGTCTTTGGAACCCCACCTAAAAAAAGGCACTATAGGGGTGGCAAGAGCCTTGGCCAGTATCCAGAAGCCCAGGAGTGACAGATGCAGGCCATCTCTGGGAAAGCATTGAGGTCTGTCAGTCATGTCATCCCAGGCAGACAGATACTGGATCCCCTTAGAGTGACACCAGAAACTTAGCCAGTTGTTGAAATCAATAATTTTCTGCTTCTACTGTGGTATCATTCTGGGTGATGGTAGGATGCTGCTCAGGGCTAGGGTCATACCCGCTTGGGCTACATAATCTGAGAGCTCCTCCATGTCTCTTTTCATGTAGTCCAGGGAGGTATGTCTCAGGGTCATTTACACCCACATGTACAATGACTGAGTCATATTTGTACCTGTTGTTGAGGGACCTGTCTGTGTGCATTATGTTGTGGATCCTGGCACCTGACAGGCAGCTGACTGTTGCTTTCTCCTTATTCAACCTAGTGAGTGGGACATCCTTGTTCCTCACTATCGAGTCACCTATGATTAGTGTGTTGGGCATTGTGCTTTGCCTTAGGGGCTTTGGTTGAGTGGCACACTGTTTAGGAGAGTTATGTGTTTCATGACTGATGTTGTGTTGTGGTGGTCAAGTGTGTTTCTGCCTTGGAGGTCTCTGCTGTTTGGGTAGATTTTTATTGAGAGCCTCTGTGAAAGTAGGTGTGTGGTTTGCATTTTTATGTGAAGGTAGTGCTGGTGTGTGTTCTGGAGGGCTATGTGTTCCATGTGGTGTGGTGCAAGTGTTGACCTTCTCCTCCTGACCAGCTATTCCAGTCTTGGCTGGAGAGTGTATGGCTTCCAATTTGGATATATAAGTGCATCTCTCGAAGTCTGAATGTTGGAAATTAAGAGGCGAGGGTTGTCGGTGTACATGAGGCAGTTGCTACATTGCCTCAGTATGCCCAAGTTCACCAGGTTAATAGGAGAAAGCACAGGAATCTGACCTTTAGACATGCCTGGAGGGGTGGGAATTAATATTAAGTACTGGAGCAGTTTCCTTGTAGAACATTTAGTGCTGATAGCACTTTTGTGTGCTACAATAATTGCTACAAGAAGTCTGGTAAAGTGCTAGACTAATAAGCCAGTAAAATTGGAGGAGAGGAGAGAACTAACAGATCTAAGGGAAAAATTGAAGAGCAGACTTTGGCACTGCTCAGAAGCTTAGAAACGGTCCTGGATACAGCACACCTGTATCTCGACTAGACGAGTTACAGGAAAGGCGGGAAAAGCGCAAACACAGGCTTTTATACCAGAAAGTTGAAAGAGTCTCTTTGTTATACCAGAAAGTTGAAAAAGTCTCTTTGAGGCTCTCAATAAAAATCTTGCTTTTTTCCCACTTTCTGAAAGTTAAGAAAGTTCAGTTACAGATTTGCTGTTCTGAACTGTTTGGAAGTTTCTAGAAGGCTAGTGCTTGCTTGGGCTAAAGGGAAGTCTCTGTGTTCACCAGTGGGAGTGGTTAACACTGAACAGCCTGCCTGTCCCTGGAGGAGTGGTTACTACCTAGAAGCTGTAGTTTTATTGGCCATTTTGGGTCAATTCTAAACTCCTTGATCTCTCTCTCTTAAAACCCTACAACTCTCTTTTTGCGCAGTTTTGCGCACTGAGCAGCATCGGGCAGCGCCGCCTAAACAGGTTTAAACTATTCCAGGCTCCACAAAGTCTGCTCTTCACTTTTTCCCTTAGAACTGTTCAAACTCTCAAAGTAATCACTCTATTCTCTTTCTAAAGCCCTGCATTTGCTCAGCTCTTATAAGGAAAAACTAACTAAAGCACTACACCCTCCTTGACTTCTCATAAGTATTAGACTCCCAATTGGTCCTTCCTGATCAAGTGAAAAATCAGTTCCCTTCCCTAATCTGATCAGTAAAAAAAACAGTTCCCTATACTAATCTGGTATGTCCAAGGGTCAGTTTCAAGGTTACTCTCCAGTCCAGCTGGTGAATCTGGGAATATTGAGGCAATGTTACAATTTCCTTATGTACACAGACAACCCTCTCCTCCTTCCAACAAACTCTAATACATGTGAGAGATGCAGTTACACAGCCAAACTGGAGGTAGAGCTCTATCAACCCATGACTGGCACAGTCAGTCAGGAGGAAAAGGTAACCACCCACACCACAAATCCAGTCTCACACAGACCTATTGCATCTGCATACCCAACACATAAACACACAAAAACATACTCAGAGGCTCTAAATAAAAATCTGCCTAAACAGCAAAGACCTCCTAAGCAGATATCTAAGCAACAGCCACCCCTCAACAATACCCACAAATCACATATCTCACAAAATCAGTGTGCCTCACAGTCACAGCCCTTAAGGCCAAACAACACACCAAATACACTTGTTATAGGGGACTCTATTGTCCGGCACACTGACATCCAGCTCACCAGACTGAACAAGGAGAAGGTCACTGTAAGCTGCCTGTCGGGTGCCAGGATCCGCCACATAACGCAAGCACTCAGGTCACTCCAAAGCAAGTACAAGTATGACTCCATCATTGTCCATGCTGGTGTGAATGACCTGAGACGTACCTCCCTGGACTACATGAAAAGAGACATAGAGGAGCTCTCTGACCATGTAGCCCAGGCTGGTATGACCCTGACCTTGAGTAGCATCTTGCCCTCACCAAGAATGATGCCACAGTATAAAGACAAAATGATCAGTTTCAACAATTGGCTAAAGTATTGGTGTCATTCAAAGGGGATCCAGTGTCTGTCAGCCTGGGATGACATGCTCGACAAGCCACGTTGCTTCACTAGGGATGGCTTTCACCTGTCACCCTTAGGCTTTCGTATACTGGCCAAGGCTTTTGCCACCCCCATAGTGCCTTTTTTAGGCAAGGCTCAAAGGACAAGCCCACCTCCATAGACAACCCAAAGATAAAAAAACTAAAACTAAAGGTAATGCTACTCAATGCCAGAAGTCTAAACCTCAAGATGCACGCACTCGAGACTCTCCTCAGTATGGAAAAAATTGATGTCTGTGCAGTAACAGAAACCTGGTTCAAGGCTCCTGAGAGCACCCCAGCACTACCAGGTTATAACTCAAAACTCGGACCGAAGCACAAAAGGAGGGGGAGTATCTATATTCATCAAAGATACCTACATCTCCAGGTTAGTGGCACTGCATGAAGCATCGGAAACCATCCATGTGCAACTAACAGCAGGCAAAACTGCCTTTCAGTTTGTAGCCTGCTACAGAACACCCTCCCTATTACAGGAACCCCACTTGGCATTCCTGAGAACACTGGAGAATATGAAGGTCTCTCCAAACACTATGTTATTGGGTGACTTCAACTACCCAAACATTGACTGGGAAAACTACTCAAGCCGAAACACCCTCACCTAACAGTTCCTTGAATTTATAAACTCTAATGCAATGGAACAACTGGTCACCACTCCCACAAGAGGGAACAACATATTGGACCTGGTCATCACCAACATGGGGACTCTATGTTCCACACCAGAGGTAAACCCCTCATTGGTAAGATCAGACCATAAACAAATTTCCCTGGACATCCATATCCCGTCCCCACCCCCAGCCAAGGAAATCACTGTAAAGAATTTCTCAAAAACCAACTTTGCACTTCTCAAGACTGAGGTGGAATCCTTCAAAGCCCCTGGGCCAGAGGATAATACAGCCCAATTCACAGAATCCTTTACAAATGCATTCTATGAGCACTTGCAGGAATGCATGGATCATGCTATCCCAAATAAAACCAAGACTCACTCCTCCAAGAACAGGAGACCGGTCTGGTGGACCCCGGCCATAAATAAGCTATACAACAGAAGGAGGAAGCTACTACATGACAGAGCAAAATCCCAAAAAGGGAAGGCATCTCTGATCAGCATTAGCAAGAAACTTCAATCCCTCATAAAATCATCAAAGGCCAGTTTCGAAAGAAAAATTGCCCTAGACACTAAAGATAATCACAAGGCCTTCTTTAGTTATGTCAGGAACATGGGCGGAAACTCCCAGATACACTCTGAATTGTTGCATAACGGTACAAAATATACCGAACCTACAGACATAGCCAACATCCTGGCAGACAGATTCAGCGCAAACTTCTCCCCCTCTTCCCCCCCAAAGGAGCAAACGTCTATGCCAACTGAATGTAACCTCCCTGACATCACAGATGCACAGGTGAAAGCTGCCCTCACCAAAGCAAAAAACACAGCATCTATGGGACCGGACGTTGTCCCAGGCCGTGTCTTACACGAGCTCCATGAAGAACTGAACCCTCACATTAAGTCACTGTTCAAACTTAGCCTTACTACAGGATATGTACCCAAAGAATGGCGTACAGTTACAGTGGTCCCACTCCACAAAGTTGGTGCCACAATGGACCCCGGAAACTATTGCCCCATAAGCCTGACTAGTCTGGTCTGTAAAGCTATGGAGTGTATTATCATGGAACTCATAAACAAAGACATTGGGAGCCTCCAGACACTGGACCCTACCCAATTCGGCTTTGTTAAGGGCAGATCTTGCCTCTTAAACCTAGTTGATTTCTTTGAAACAGTTACCAAAGCCATAGATGAGGGCAAGGTAGTCCACACAGCCTACCTGGACCTCGCAAAAGCCTTCGACACAATACCCCACTCGGGCATCATAAATAAGCTTACCAGCTTAAATATCAACCCCTATATCACAAGATGGGTTGCAAACCTGCTCAGAGATAGAACCCACATGGTCAGAATCACAGGTGCCATGTCCGAATCCAAACCAGTTACAAGTGGCATCCCACAGGGCTCAGTTCTGGGACCTCTTTTGTTCGGTATATACTTCTCTGAGGTTCAGGCTAGCACGGGGGGATTATGGCTGACAAAGTTCGCAGATGACTGCAAGCTGGGGGCCATAATCAAATCTCCAGCTGACACAAGCATCCTCCAAAAGGGTCTCACAGAGAAGGATGCTTGGTGCCAGAGCCACAGCCTCAAGCTAAATGCCAAAAAGTGCATAGTCATCCCCTTTGGGAAAAACAAGGTGCCCACAAATTACCACATAGGTGGTAATCCATTAAGTACGGAAGAAGTAATTAGAGATTTGGGGACCAACGTAGATAGTAATCTCTCCTTTGATAATCATGTTGCCAAAGTGGTTAGAAAGACCTTCTAATATAGCCCACCTTATCACGAAAGGGTTCGCATCTAGATCAAGAGAGGTCATTGTGCCCCTCTACTCGTCACTCATCAGGCCCATAATTGAATACAATGCCCCTTTTGGGGTGTACCTTACCCGACACCTGCAGCAACTGGAAAGATCCCAAAAGTACCTCACCAAGAGGATCATGGGCTACAAACAGATGTCCTATGCAGCTCGACTAAAGAAATTCCAGCTCTACTCAGTTGCTTACCACCTACTCAGAGGCAATCTATGCGTGACATACAAAGCCATGTCAAACCCAGAATTAATGGACATGCTCCACCTCAAAAAATCCAAGTCCCTTAGAGCTACACGCTCCAGGGACCTAAACCTCAGCACAAAAATAAATAGGACATGCTGGAGGGACAGATTCAATTCCCAGAGGCTCCGCTCACTCTGGAATAGAATCCCAATTCATGTTAGACATAGCCCCTCGCTGACCCTCTTCAAGCGAAATTTGGACGCGTGGATGGGAAATCACAAATTCACCCCTGGGATCTCTCCTGTGTCCCTGCTTGACAGAAGCACAGTAAACTAATCTTAAAAGGGTACCTTCTGTGACCTACTTTACAGAGGCACAGTAGGCTAATCTAATAGGGAGGCGAAAGCCAAATACACTTTGGCTAGGCTTATAAATGCCCTAGGGCAGATAGCCTAGTATCGACCTATGAACCTATGAACCTATGAGATGGAAAGACTGCCCAAACGGCCAATAAACTACAATTTCTGGGCCAGAATTCACTCCTCTTGTGGTAGATAGGCTACCAAGTGCTTACCACTCCCACTGATAAACTAGAAGGCTTCCCTCCAGCACAGAAAGGCTTGAGGGGGCTCAGAAGCTTACATACAGTCCTGGATACAGCACATCTGTATCTCGACTAGACTAGTTACAGGAAAGGCGGGAAAAGTGCAAATGCGGGCTTTTAGACCAGAAAGCTGAAAGAGATGGAAAACTGCTCAAATTGCCAATAAACTACAATTTCTGGGACAGAGACCACTCCTCTTGTGGTAGATGGCTACCTAGTGCTTACCACTCCCACTGACAAGCTAGAAGGCTTCCCTCTGACACAGAAAGGCTTGGTGGGATCAGAAGCTTACAGACAGTCCTGGATACAGCAAATCTGTATCTGGACTAGACTAGTTATAGAAAAGGTAAGAAACAAGCACAAATGTGGGCTTTTAAATCAGAAAGTTGAAAGAGATGGAAAAACTTCCCAAATGGCCAATAAATGACAATTTCTGGGCCAGAAACCACTCTTGTGGTAGATAGGCTACCTAGTGCTTACCACTCTCACTGATAAGCTAGAAGGCTTCCCTCCAACACAGAAAGACTTGGGGGGCTCAGAAGCTTACAAACAGTCCTGGATACTGCAAATCTATATCTGGACTAGACTAGTTACAGGAAAGGCAGAGAACAAGTTTAGAATTTTTTTTTTGCAATTAAATTAACAAATGACTAAAAACAAGTGCAGAAGGCAATAAATTAGGAGGCTACTAACAAGCAGTAATAAGTGCAAAGTAAGAGCAACTGAACAGATAAGAGCACTCAGAACAGCAAACTAAGACAGTTACAGTAAGAACAGCTGAATAAAGTATAATTGTTTTTTTTCAAGGGGGGAACAGTAGATAAAGCTGAAGAGATGGGACTAGTAGGAGTGTCTGAAATCAAAATATAATCTCACTGTACTCAGCTGAGTGAACAAATGGGATGGGCCCAGAAGGTGTGTCCAAACACAAATTTACAAGAGGGGTGTGCAATTTGAAAGACACTAAGATTAGCACCACAACAAGAACAGGGAGGGGTGGGGAAACAATTGTAGAGACACAGAGAGACCACAATATTCAATTCAATTAATATTCAGTGAAGAAATAAATAAAATGCAGTACTATATGAAAAAAGTGCAGATAAAAGTGTACTTAATTTAGCTTATATGTCCAGTTGATTGCAGGTAAATCTTAGCCAGCCAACAGCTCAGATACTTAGCAGGAATAACACAAGATATAACACTTATATGGCAAGACAAACCCCCTAGGCTAGGAGTTAAACACAGAATATCAAATAACTGAAACTACCCCCACTGCTACCACTGGCTACACTTCTAACAAGCTCCCTGTAGAGACACAAAGAGACCACAATATTCAATTAAATTAATTTTCAGTGAAAAAATAAATAAAATGCAGTATTACATGAAAAAAGTGCAGATAAAAGTGTACTTAATTTAGCTTATACATCTAGTTAATTGCAGGCAAATCTTAGCCAGCCAACAGCTCAGATATAAATTACAGGATGAGACAACTAGGAAAGGGGCACCAGAACAATTATACCACATAAATGTACTGAAGCCATGCAGAAAAAAATGACATTTCTGTAGTAAGTATATTTGCAAATGAAGTTAAGGCCCCCACAGGATGTCCTGAAGAAAAAAAAAACAGATGAGACATTATCAATGTCTCAGAAACAAGAAGTAAAGGAATTTATGTTGAAAAATAAACATATATTTACAAAACTGCCTGGTAAAGCCATTTTAATTCAGCACATCACAGAAGCCTTACCAACTATAATATAATTTAAAACCACAACAAACACCAAAATTCCAATGCCAAGCAGTAAATGAAGAGGTACAGAAAATACACAAGCACAGTGTCACAGAAGAATCTCCAAATGAGTAGAAAAGCCCCTACTGTACTGATTTCCAAATCGTATGTGTCTACAATGTTTCATAATGACTTCAGGAAATTAAAGAGCATATCTAAATTTGATTCATATTACCATACTTTAAGTGAATGAACTGATGGAAAAATTGTAAAAGGTTACATTTCTGTCAATTATGGAACTAACCAAAGGCAATCAGAAAATTTCATTAGCCCCCAAAACTAGTGAAAATAGCATTTTCTACACCAGATGGACTGTTTCATCACAGAGTCACCTCTTTTGGTCTTCATGGAGCACCTTCAATATTCCAGAGGCTGATAGAAAAAAATCTTACATACCATTAAAAAGTGTTCATCAACCTAGCTGGTAATATAGTAATATTTTCTGAAGTCTTGGAAAATAATCTACTTAAAGTTCAAGCATTGTAGGCTCCCTGCATTAAGCTGAGTTGAATGTTATCCCATCTAAGAACAAGTTCATCATGGCAGAAGTCAGCTGTTTGGACTACATAATATTTATTTACTTAGACTATGTTGACTGGGTCAGTCCCACTAGACTTGTAGCCTCTTTTCTTTACTGAGGTGGCATTTATATTACAAGAGGAAATTTGGCAAGGGCATCAGGGAACTTTTCCTACTCTTTTTGATAGGTGTTCTGGGATCTTTTACATCCATCCGAGCTACTAACAACTCAAATAGTTGGGACCTAGGTTTAATATCTTATCCAAAGGACAACACACTAAGGAGTGCAGCGTTCTTCCATACTGCATTGTATTATACTTGCAATCCATCTTCCTGGTGTGGAAATAGAACTCAAAGCCTTCTACATCAAAAGTGAGTGTGCTACCTGTTGTACCGTTGATGCTATAAATAGAGGAATAGTGAAACCGCAGACTAAGAAATTTGAAAAGGGACATACCTAGCCCATGCCAACCACTGAGAAACAGGTTAAGGCTTTTTAGGCCTGACTGGCTATTATTGTATCCTTATTCCAAATTTTGCTACCACTATTTGTCCTCTAACAGATCTGATGAAGGTAAAGCTACCTTGAAGATTAAGCAGACAGCTGAAGAACAAAATCCCTTTAAAATAACTAAAACACATAGTGTTGAGAAAGAATACTTGCTAGACTTTTTCAAGCAGTTCTTACTGCATACAGCTGCACTAGAAGGTGGGCATCAGCTGAAGTGCTGATGGACACAAGAGTTTAAGAAGACTGGCCCACTGTGGGAAGCAGGCTATCTCAAGAGTGAAGACTGCAATAATGATGCTACTCGGACAATGACAGTCATGGTTTGTTCCTAACAAAACTGGACTTTTTGCTAATTAAACAAAATGCAGTACTGGTATTTTGACCATGTTGTGAAAGGCTTTACATCAAACAAAGATAACACTACTAATGGGTTTACTATGTGGTACTGGTAAAACTGAACTTGTTAAGTATACTGAGCAGAGAGCAAAAGTGTTCAATATTTAATGTTTAAGCTGTGATTATAAAAATTTCAAGAAGTTTGTATAGTGGAAAAAAGTAGTGAAGTGAGTCAGCTGATGGACAGAGTACCCTTTAATATACATTCAAAAAAACGGTTATGTATAATAGGTGAGAACAGTAGTTTTATTATAATGGCTACTCTGTCAATATTATCTTGGAAAGTAAACAGCCTTACTGGTGCAGACAAAAGGAAAGAGTATTGAGTTATAATAAGAAATGCAAAGTGCAAAAAGCAATGCTGTGGTAGATGTGTTTGGAAAGAAATGAGCATGTGAATTTGACAAAGAAAGGATGTCAGGATGGATATTTAGCATAATATCAGGGACAAAAGAAAATGGGACTAATAATACTGATTGGTAGAAGGACTCCAAATGTGAACGAAAAGGAAAATGAAGAAAATAATGTGGGCTTCTGGTAGTAAATGGTTATTAGCAATGGAGGAGTATTACAATAGCATGCATTTATATTCCACTAAAACCTGCTATTATGGAGCTTAAGGAAAATTTGGGAAAAATAAGCAGTTTTCAGCAGAGAATATTAGTTATAGTTGGGGACTGGAACTTAATTTGCAATAATGATGATGTATCATGGGGGCTTAAAAGTAAAGGTATAACAAATGACAATAGATTTCTGAAGAAGTTTATGAAAATATTTGGTATGGAAGATGTGAATTCAGTAATAGAAACTTGGGAGAGAATTTACATATTATTCCCCAACATACAATAACTATGCTAAACTGGAAATAAATTATATTTCACAGGAGCATGCATATTTACTTTAAAGCTCTGACATACATCCAATAACTATTTCAGATCATGAGCCAATAAAAATAAGATAAACATGCAAGTTAATAAATTCAAAATGAAACACTGGCACTTTCCCACCTACTTGATAAAAGGACAGAAATTCAAGAAATGGTGTGTGGAAATTATAGTTAAGAAAGATATAAATGTCTTCAAGAGGGATAGTGAGTGACTGGGATTAAATGAAAGGGGAATTTAAAAGTAGGGTAGAAATAAAAGAAGAAGGCATATTGTTAAAAAGTATAGGAATTGTCTAGAGGGGCTGACAAAAGTTAAAGTATTGCAGAATAAGGTGAATCACGCAGAACAAGAAGTGAAGTGACTACAGAGTGCTAAAGAGAAAATAAGGGAGTATTTACATAATATGCATGAGTTTAGAAAGATTGCTGTTAGGAAACCATTTTTTGATAATAACTCCAGAGCACAAAAACTTTTAATACAACTTAAACAACAGAATGCAGAAATGGTTGTCACCAAACTTAGGAAGCCTATAAGAAGAAAATAAGCAGAGATCCTTGTGATGATGTCAAGTAGTGCCAGCTATGCCAGAGAAGGTAGGACAGTGCATGTGTAACATATGCCAGCATAACTAGCTGGAGTTTTGTAAATAATTTATGTCATTTGAATATCAAACTGTTTTGTACAGATGCTTGTGTTAAAAATGTTTTTCCAAAGTTGCTTGTGTTAAAATGTATCAACAGTAAGTCCTGCTGGACTGAAAATAAATATACATGTATGTCAGAATGTATTGTAACTGATAAAATGTATATACAGTAACAGAGGATGCTAGAAGGGAAGGGGTTAAGCTCAGCCCAGCTAACCTTAAGAAAAATAGTTTGAAATTAAATTACTTGGTTTGGGCCATAAAGATTTTATCTCACAGGTCTGAATGTAGCCAGAGAGGCAATGTCTGGGCTGGGATCCAGCTCTTATTGTCCTTAGTGGTGAAGTAACTGCTACCCTGGGGTGCCTGAAAATAGCTTATTAGTCTCTGCAGGAAGGGTGGAAGTACTGGAATTGTTTTACAGTCTCCAGATGCTGAAATACAACTTACCAATGCTCTCTGTGTGAATTGTGACATATCTGTGCCAGATCTTGTCTCAAGTTTCTAGTGAGGAGATAGTGTGGGAACCACAGAGTCAGGTGACAAGATGTGATGTGATTTTGTAGCCAGCACTGAAACAGCATTTAGATACTACTGAGAAATGTGACAGATCACTCAGCACTCTGTTTTGGAACTGACAAGACCACTTACCCACTTCATCTTGCCTTGCTTTAGTAAGTCACTGAACTACAGAACAATAATTCTTCAGTCAGTTAGAAAAGTATAGTGGGATTAATGAAAATTATTGCTTTTCTGTATCTGTCTGAGTCTTTCCATCTGTGTTACTTTTTATACTTCCTGTGAATTGAAACTCTGGTGTTTATTGTATATAACTACTCACT
Source organism: Protopterus annectens (assembly GCF_019279795.1). Lineage (NCBI taxonomy): Eukaryota > Metazoa > Chordata > Ceratodontiformes > Protopteridae > Protopterus > Protopterus annectens. The sequence goes on from NC_056726.1 coordinate 182,950,351, forward strand.
ATTATCATTGTATTTAATTTATTATTAAATTTATCTAAACCTTTCATTGTAGATGGTCTTTTAGAAAATATTTTAACTTTTAAGAGTACTTGAAATTATTTAGTGGTACTGTAGCTCTATGCTCCTAAAAGTCTTGCTGTTTGGTTAATATTACAATTTATATAACTATTAATTTTTCTAAGAGTAATTGGGTAACATAGTAAGCACTTTAAAGTATCTAGCTGATGGCAGTGAATCTACCTTATAGTCTGGGTGGCAGTGGCATAGTGGTTAAATCTGTATCAGCATTTCCCATGTGTGTGTGTGTGTGTGTGTGTGTGTGTGTGTGTGTGTGTGTGTGTGTGTGTGTGTGTGTGTGTGTGTGTGTGTGTGTGTGTGAACTACTTGGAGCAGGGACACAGATCACTGATTTCTGCAGAGAGAAAGGTAAAGTCTTATTTGGGGCTTGGAGAGAAAGTCCAGCCCCGGAACTGGAGTGTGCTCCCTGTATGCTCTTAAGGGAAACTGTGTCTGGTGCACAGAGCTGTGTCTTAAAATACTATGTGTATCTATTTTTGTTCTAAGTGAACATTCCCCACTGGCATCAGTGGTGAGCATTGAGGCTCCTTAATTACTGGCCCAGAGGAAGAACGTTACATATCATGTTAACATGGTACATTTGTACCCCTGCCTCTTGCCTAGCAGTTCTACCATGTAGTTACCATCACTGACCTTCCTTACCACTATGATGGGTCCTTCCCAAGCTGCCTGCAGCTCATTGTGTCTGACAGGAATGAGCACCATAACCTGCTGTCCCACAGCATACTCTCGGGCTTGAGCATTCTGGTTATACCAAACCTTTTCTGCTGTTGTGTTCCTGCCAGGTTCTCTTGGGCCAAGCCCATGAGCTCCCTAAACCTTATCCTGAGGTTTGGGACATATGCCACAAAAGACTTCGTGTGGGATTGACACTCACCCTTCCACTCATCATGAATCAAATTCAAGGGCCCCCACCCTTTGCCCATACAGTAACTCAAAGGATGAAAAACCTGTGGATTTGTGGTGTATTTCTGTATGCAAACAGCAGATGGGGAAAATATTTGTCCCACCCTCTAAAACTGGTCTGCAAATACCCTTAGCATGATATTTACTGTAGAGTTTAACCTCTCCACAAGACCATTGGTCTGAGGGTGGTAGGGGGTGGTCTTAGTACTTCACCCCACAGAGCTTCCACAGACAAGCCAGCAGGTCTGACATGAAATTGGCACTTCTGTCAATCAGTACTTCTCTAGGGAAACCTACCCTGCTGAAAATATCTAATAAAGCATTTGTCACCTTCTCTGCTCCATGGTTGACAGAGCCACTGTTTCAGGATATCTAGTAGCATAATCTACTGCCACCAGGATATACTTCTTCCCTGTGGAACATGGGGCATTTAGAAGCCCCACAATATCCATAGCTACACTTTGAAATGGTTCCTTAATCACAGGCAAAGGCATCAAAGGAGCTTTGACCTGATCTCCTGTCTTGCCTGCTTTTTGGCACTACTCACAGGTCCTGCAGTACCTTGTTATATCCTTTGCAATCCCAGGCCAATAAACGTTCTGAATAATATGTCTCTTGGTACTCTTTATGCCCATATGAACTGCAAAAGGTCATGGGCTATGGCTAGAAGTGCCAGATGGTAGGCTCTAGACACTACCAACTCCTGTATTACCTCACCATCTAGCCCTCCTTCAGGGGTCCAGTCTCTATACAGTAACCCTTTGTTCCAGTATACAGACTCCCCTTTTCCTTGAGAATCAGGTGCCTCCTTAGCTACCTCCCTCAAGCCTCGTAATGTAGGGTCTGAGAACTGAGCCTGTCTCAACTCTACCTTTGTGACCCTTCCCAGCTGTCCTTCCATAGGAAGTCTGGTATCTTCTGACAGTGGTACCTCACTGTCAGCCTGGGTAGTACCACTCACCTCTGTCTGTCCAGTCATCCTGTCCACAGAAATATTAGTATCTATCAGCAGTTGTGGCTTAACTATAGGCTCACTGCTACAAGGTAGCTCCCTCCCTGAAATAGCCACATCACCAGTCCTGCCTTCAGGTGTGGGGTCTGTCTGATCTCCCCCACGCTACCAGACCCGCATGCCTCTCTCCAAGCCTGACTGCATATAACTGCATGCACAGAAGATACTGCATTATCAAAATCATTCCCTATCAAGACATCTGCAGGGATATCCTCAAACCCACCTACTTGCTTGCTTCCTTTTCCACCTTCCCAGTCAATGTGAACCCTGGCCAAAGTATTTGGAATGGGGTCCCTCCTAAAGCTCTGAGTGGTGTGGATTGCCCAAGCAAGTACTGCTCCTCCTTAACCACTGCATGCTTCACAATGGTTATGTCAGTGGTGTGTCTCTCTTAGCAGTGGCCCATTTTCCATCCACTAAGATAGGATACAAACTCTGGCAATTGTTTGGTACCCCTGTTGCCTTCAAACAACTTACTACTGGCATACTGTTATTCCCACTTGCTGGGTCCCCCACCTTTTGTTCCCCACAATGCTAGCACAAACCACCACTGAACATCACAGGAACAAAGATACGGCTAACGAAAACTATGGCTGAGAAAGAAGGTCAGTAAAACACAATTGCTATGATTTATTGTTACAGAGATCTCCCGTTAATGAATACAGTTCACTAGTCAGATTCATATTTTTGGCAATGCTCCCACATTGCAAAGCCACCAAGAAGCCTGAAATAAAAATTAAAATTATGTACTTATTATACTGTTAGATATTCATGATCCATGCACATCTAATTCAATTTCGGGACTGGCAGCCAAAGGCAGTACTGATCACAATACACACCAAACTCTCCCAAGTACAAAATCCTTCCTTGACTCCCACAATGCAGCATTCTTTCCCCACTTCTTCATAAAAAAATTGCTTCTCACCAGCCTTTATTAAAAAAAAAACTTTGGCCATTCCTTCACTACATTGTCCTCCAATATAATCATCCATGTCTCTCTGTATGAAGGTACAGGATATGAAATGGGATGAAGTAAAAGCCTGAGAGATTGAAACAAAGTTAAGAAAAGCCACTAACTGGAAAACCCCAGACACAGATGCAGTGCCTACCTTCTGGTTAAAAGTATTAACTTCTTTGCATGAAGATTTAGCCATGAGTAAGAACTATTTACAGTATATGCACACACTGAACATACATCAACCTGGCTAACAACAGGAAAAACAATGAACCTGCAAGCTACCCTAAAAATTATAGACCAATAACTTGCTTTCCGACATCGTATAAACTACACACTGGAATTGATGCCGGCAGAATTAATAGTCACTTATAAGAAAACTCAATTATGGCAATAGAACAAAAGGGCAATAAAAGAAAGTCATATGGAACAAAGTATCATTTGTTGTTAAATAAAGTCATAGTGGAGAACTATAAAAAGGGGAAGACTCTAAGTATGGCATGGATTGACTACAAAAAAGCATTTGACAGTATCCACATTCATAGATAAAAGAGTACTTAAAATGTATAAGATACACCTTACACTGATAAACTAAAATCACAGCGACCATAAAACAGTGGCAAGCCACTCTGCAGTTAAGCCATAATAAGGGAAATTATTATTCCCGGGATAAAAATCCAAAGGGGATATTCCAGGGTTACTCTCTGTCACCACTGCTCTTCTGTCTTGTCCGTAACCCATTAAGTTGTCTGTTTAACAGATTGGGTCATGGCTATACTTTGGCTCCCAGAAAGCAACAAAGTGTAAAGACTTCTCATCTTCTGAAAGCACAACTGCAAGTAGTCAAAACTTTTTCAGATGATATAAGAATGTCATTTGGTCTTGATAAATGTGCAAAAGCAACCTTTAAAGCAGGAAAGTTGCAGCACCAAGAAAACATCAGTTTGGGACAAGAATGTGATATAAAAGAACCTGAGCAAGAGGGAGTGTATAAATATTTGGGAACTGATGAAGGATCAACAATAAAACATGAACAAATGTGAACAAAACTTAGTAAGGAATATTTTAGAAGACTTAAATTAACCTGAAAACAACGTTAATGTCTAGGAACAAAATTCAAGCTATAAACCAATTTGCTCTTCCTGTTCTAACTCACAGTTTTGGAGTGACTGACTGACCGCAAAAGGTGTTCGATAGATTAGACAAGAAAACAAGGAGACTTCATGGTCATCAAATGATTTATAAAAATCAGTGCATACCGAGATTATATATTCCCCATTCTGAAGGAGGTATGGGCCTCCTTGAAATTGATTACATATATAGATATGCAAGTGTCTGACTGCAAACATATCTGCTGACCTCACAAGACCCAAACATAGTGAAAGTTTTGAAACATGAGAATAAATCTAAGATGACTTCCTTTCTTAGTCTAGCAGAAGCTTATCGATGTCAAGCGGGAATGGAAATCAAACCAGAAGTAGATAAAATTCAGGCAGCAACTGAATGTGCCAAAAACAAAAGAAAGAATATAAGGTGAAGGATCAGGTGAGAAGGCAAGAAATGTGGAAAATACATAAATATAGTTGCAAGTATAGAAAACTCCTGGAAGAACCCCATGTTGATCAAGATCAAACGCAAGAATGGTTAAGGACAGGCAAATTCAAACCAAAAGATGAAAGGTTAATATTGGTGGCCCAAGGTAGTGGACTAAGTACATATTGGTTTGCATGGTTCAATGAACATGTGAGAGAAACAGACAAATGTAGGTTTTATAAAACAAAATTGGAAAGTCGCATACCTTGTTGCTGGCTGTGACATACTAATGGTAGAAGGACTGTATATTGAAAGGCATAATAATGTGGCAAGTCTGTTGCACTGGCGATTGTGCAAACATTATAATATTGAAGTAGCTGAAAAACACTGGAAGCATGAGCCACAAAGCATCATAAAAAATGATGAAGTCTACATCACATGGGATCACCCATTACCAACAGTTCAAAAGATGGATGTGAGAAAACCAGATATAGTGGTCCATGAAAAGAAAACAAAAGTAGCATTGATCATTGAAATGGATACACCCAGTGACTACAATGTCTTGCGTACAGAGAGAGACAAAGTCATAAAATATCAGGATTTACAAGTAGAAACGAGAGCAATGTGGAAGAAAGATACCTAAGACAGGTCCAATAACAGTCGGAGCAACAGGTCTTATAAAAGAGAATCTACAATTGTCTTTAAATGTGTTACCAATGCATGTAACTCCTTACAAATTGCAGAAGTCATTACAGGGCACATTGTGGGTGCTGTGAAGAGCCCTTTTGGCTGACATCAAAGACTAAAACAATACTAATTTCATGAACTTTAATTATACTTTGACTTAGGAATGGGGTCCATTCCTGTCATTGTATTAGAAACCCAAAAGATTTGGAGAAATTAAAAAAAGTATAAAGCATAAACTAGAGCAACATGAAATAGACTCCCAGATGGTTCCAAAAGTAGTGGGAGCAGCAGATCTAATAAAATAAAAATGCAAATATACTTAAAATAAGTTACCAAAAAAACGTTACTCTCTAAGAAATACAAAAGAAGCCAATCTGGGTACATTGGAAATTCTGAGAAAAGCAATCCTGGCAATCATTATAGATTGAAAGAACACTAATTTCATGAACCCTAACTGTACCTGACTTAGGAAAGGAGTCCATTCCTACCACAGCATTAGGAACCTTAAATATCTGCAGAAGCTAAAATAGGGAAGGTGAGAGATTATGTTCAAATGGATAACTGTGTCTCAAGAAAACAGTACAGTTGTACAAGAACTTACCATAAAAGTAGATGTCCTACTGATCACTGTTGCAGTATTTCAAACGGATGAGTTTTCACCATTGTCATCTGGTAGGGTAGGAAAGGTTTACCTTCCCTGAATCGTACGTCCAACATATGACCTCAGCTTGCAACCACTGGGATATATAGGTGGATGTATGAGCATAAATACTCAGGCTACCTCCAAGTCAGAGGCCTGATGACATCTGAGCAGGCTGGTTAGCTAGGAAGGACTAAGAAAGGAATAAGAGGAGCCCCCTTGGTCCAAGGGTCCTGCAGACAGGGTAGTAAGAAAGAAAGAGATGGTATCCAAAAGGGGGAAGGACAGTTGGAAGGAGTACTGCAACAGTGACCAAAAGGACATCTACCATTAAGGTAAGTTCTTACACAATGGTACAGTGTCCTCACTGAGATCACTGTTGCAGTATTCCAAACAGATGGGTGATTCCCAGAACTCAAGGGAACGGAAGGGTGGATGGTTAGAGGAGAGAACAATTGTCCAAGATTCCAGAGATGACTAACCAAGTGAATGCAGCTCTGGAGCTTGAAAAGGCATCAATTCTGTAGTGTTTAGTGAAAGTGTATCCAGAAGACCAGGTGCAAGCCTCCAGGATTGTCCTGGCATCAACCCCTTTGTAGAAGGCTCCTGAGGATGCCACTGCCCCAGCAGAGTAAACTTGAGTGCAGATGGGCGAGGGTTTGAAATAGTGTGAGTAACAATAACAGATGGACATAGAGATCCAGCTTGCAATGGTTTGTTTAGAAACTGGCTGGGCCAGTTTGGAGTCCATGAATGAGACAAACAGTAGGCCCAACTTACAAACAGATTTAGTTTTATCCAAATAGACTCTTCAGCTGTCTAGGGAGTGCAAAGTCCCCCCCCCCATTCTGTTGGTTGGGAACGAAAGTAGACAAATTGATGGTGTGATTGAGGAACATCTTGTTTCCTACTTTAGGCATGAAAGAGGGGTTAACCCTCAAGGGCACACTGTCCTTGTGAAAAATAAGAAAGGGTGGTACAGCCATGAGTGACTGCAGTTCTTAGACTCTCCTAGCAGAAGTGAGAGTCAGCAGAAAGACAGATTTCTGGGTGCAGAATTTGAGATTTGCTGAAGTGTCTAGTTAAAATGGTGGCAGAGTGAGCTTTTCCAGTATGAAGTTAAGGTCTTAAGGAGGGTGAATAGTCTTCCTTTGTGGTCTTAAATGCAGTACCACTTTTAGGAATTTTTTGACCTCTGGTCTGGACATAACAGGTGGACTGAGGTGAAGACAGGCAGAGATGGCTGACAGGTGGGCTTTGATAGAGGAGTATGCCAAACATGTATTCATGAATTCACAAAAGTATTTTAGGGTAAGACGGACCTCTGATTTTGTGGCATCCTGATTGTTGTTATCGCACCAGAAGGAAAATTTCTTCTATTTGGCTATGTAGGATTTTTGAGAAATGGGTATCCTTGCCACTGGGAAAGCCCAAAGTACGTCCTAACCCTATCATCCATAGGCGTAGGTTTAGAGATGATCGGTTCAGATGAACCAGAAATCCCTTCTGCTGTGTAATGAGATCCACCTTGCATGGTAGTCTGTGGTGATTGCCCCTGGCTAGGTGAAAGAGAAGGGGAACCTTTGTGGGGGTTCTGACTGTTGCATGTGTTTGGTCAGCTATATGCAAAAGGGGGCATTATACTCAATGATAGGTCTGATAAGGGACACATAAAGTGCCACTATGACTTCCTTGGACCTGAATGCCATGCCCTTACTTATACATTTTGCAACATAGAATGCTTTTTCTTGCTACCTTGGCCACATGTTGGTCAAAGGCCAGACTGCTGCCCATATATGTTCCCAGAACCCTGAATGTTAAGTCAAATCTTAGGGGTGTATTATCAATGGCCTTAAAAGTGCATTTCTTGGCAATGAGTCCATGATTTTGTTACCAGTCATTTGTCTGTGTTAGACCCTCTTGTAAGATGTTTCTGTCATGGGGTAATCTATGACAGCTCCCAATTTGCAGTCATCTGTGAATTTGGTCAGACAAAGGCCCTTGACATTAGCCTTTACCTCTGAGAAGTAGATGCCAAACAGATGCTGCCCCAGCATGGGGCCCCAAAGTTCCTTGTTGGTGACTGTTCTCATAATAGAGGTGGTATCACCAGTCCAGTGAGTTGTGTAGGGGTTTAGTCTCAGTTTGGTGAGTTTGTCAGCTATACCCAAGTATGGTATTGTATCAAATCCCTTAGCCTGGTTCAGGTAGGCAGTATGCACCATTTCCCCATCATCCTTTGCCTTGGTGATATTTTCAAAGAAGTCTACCAGGTTTAATAGGCATGATCTTCCCCTGACAAAGCCAGACTGGGTTGGGTCCAATGTCTAAAGGTTGCTTGTATCTTAGTTGATCATTTCCATGATAATTAGTTCCAAGGCTTTGCATATTAGACTAGTCATAGTAATAGGTCTGTAGTTTCTGGAGTCAATTGATGGTCCTCCCTTGTGCAGTGGGATAATTGTTTCAGTCCTCCGTTCTTGTGGTACAACACCTGTTTTGAGGCTATAGTTGAAAAGTGACTTAAGTAGTCCTGATAGGTCATGTTTCCAGCTATTTAGGAAACGTCCAAGGATATTGTTGGGGCACATTGAGACTATGTTTTTGGTCTTAGCCAGCACTTCCAGGACCTGGTCCCTATTAATTGGGGGGTATGCAAGTAGGTATTTCATAGAGGGGGCAGGGGGAGTGAGTGGTGATGTTTCCACTGAATTTGTCAGCCAACAAATTTGCTATGTTACTCTACTCAGAGAAAGTGGTACCATTGGCCACCAGTTTGGCACACTGATGCTGCCTTTGAGATTTCAGACATAGCTGTAGAAGGCCTTGTGGTTGTCTTTAGCATGTGAGGCTATCTTAAGCTTGTAACTGTCATTGTAGAACTTAATTAGTCATCTTAGCTTCCTGTTTATCTTAATTACAGAGCTTTTATCATTAAAAGAGTTGCTCTTCCTGATTTTAGCCATCACTTTTTTCCTTTTGTTATATACCCTATTAAAATTAAGATTCCACCAGTCTGATTTGTTTTTAGAGTTTGTTTTGGGCTTTCTTCAAACTGTTGAGGATGGACAACAGACATCTGGTCATCTGTCTGATAGTAGCCCTGAAGGCCAGAGTAGAGGACATGTAGACCTTCTTTCCCCACTTATCCATGCCCTACTGTCCTTATCTGAAGGGAGGGCATTGGTATTGGGAGCAATTTAGAAGACTTGTCAGAAGGGAGAGACACTGCAGCTGCCTCAGGATTCTTATACAGGAACTTAAGCTCATATGAAACTTTGCAGAGCCTGTCTGGCCTTTTGGGAGCAAGGGGCTATGAATCAGGAGCTGTAGAGGTAGACTGGAAAGCATTCAAAATGGCCTCCAGGACTGGAGGGACAGGTGAAGGGACAGCAGTGCCCACTTCCAAGAGACTGTAGTACCTTTGCTGGACCTCTGAAATTTTCTAGACTCCCACATAAAATGTTTCATTATGTTTAAAATAGTCTCCCCAAAAGAATCCTCTTCTTCAAGGGGAGTCAGGAAAGATGGAGTCTTCATCATCTGAGGGGACGTGATCAGAGGAGTGAATCTGAGGAGTAAGCCAGAGAGTAGTCAGAGTCAGAGGCATCTTCTTCAGAGGAGGAGAACCAATCAACAGCAATTTTCTGAGGGATGGGGGGAGCAGTCAACGAAGGTGGTTTCAGGGCCATAATGGTTCAGCAGACCTTGTGAAATGTCCACCCACACCTCTTTAGATGGAGGAGGTGAAGTGACATGTTTAGTCTTTTGTCACTTTTTCTTTTTATTACATCTGCTTGAACCAAGCAGGGTGGCTCAAAAGCCTGATGTCCCTCAATTAACTATCCAGGAATCTCTTCCCCTAACTAAAATCTGCAGAATGCATTCTGGTCCCTCTGAAATGCTAAGTATTGGTTCCCCTTCTCAGTAGAAGCAGTTTCTTCAGACATATTACCCTCAGGTGCCATGCCAGCCTCAAGCAGGTAGAAGGTATTGGAGGTAGAGTTGGAAGTACCATGGGTTCTGCTCTGTAACCTCAGAACCTCAGAATCAGACTGGACACACTGTCAGGCCTGGGCTTCTTGAGCATTCTTTTCCCTTGTAAGATGGAGGCACATCCAGAAATGAAGAATCCTCGATCTTGGTGTTGGTCAAACACTTCAGACAATGGGACTCTAAGAAGGACTGAGTGAAAATAAATGGGATTGTAAAGTATTGAGCATAAAAGACTGGCAAATAGAGCAGGCCTTGTAGTTGTGTTCCACACCAAGGCAGACATTTGCCTGCCACACTCACACTTACCCCTCCCGGTTGACATCTAACATTGTATTAGAATAGGAAGGTTCCCCAATGGGGCACTTATCTCTTATTTAATACTCGCAGTACCAACAACCATGCAAAGATCAGTCCAACTGCTGCAAGACCTGCATTCAGGCTGATGGTGAGACAGACTGCGAATTTATGCTCATACGTCCACCTATATGCTCCTACACTTGTGAGCAGAAGTCATACATTGGACATATAACCCAGGAAAGTTAAGCTTTAGTAACCAAGCTAGATGTCAATGGTGAAAACCCATCTGTTTAGAATACTGCAACAGTGATCTCAGTCAAGACATGTAATGTTATGGCAATTAACTTTCCTATCATGTACAGGTTCATATCGTCTTGTACTAAGCCACAACCACCAGGGATTTTTTAAGCCTAGCCGTGCAACCCATCTCAGTTTTATCCTCAAGTACATTGGACAACTGTTTGGTGTGGGTATGTTAGTAATGAGGTACTAATAGTTGTGTGCCAGGGGAGTGTGCTAGTTTGGGATTTGTTAACTTACTGTCAGTCACTCTCCATCAGAGAGTATAGTCCAGTCCATCCACTTCAACTTCAGTAAAGAGTCTCCAGCTACTACTTGAGTGGATTCCTGACAGAATACTGCAGATAGCAGTGACTCTGAAGGTCAGCTTTGATCTAGAAATCACATCCAGTTTATAGTGTATTGCACAATTCTGCAATAAAGCCAATGTTATAGCTGCACAAATACCACTGATGGATGAAGATGAATTTCTGAAAAAAAAGAGAAGTAGACATCACTTTTGTGGAATGAGTCTCTGGTTTACCTGACAGAGTTATACTGTATTTCATACAGCAGAAAGCAATGCATTCTAACAGCTACTTGGACAGAGTGACCATATACATATTTAGCCAGATCTATGAGAAGCAATTGGAACAAAGAACCTAGCCATCCATACAGGTATTTTTGGTTTTGTTTAGATTAAGACCCAAGCTGTCTAAGAATATCAAGAATATGAAGCCTGGATTTGTCTTTATTAGAAAACAGTTGAAAGAAAATAGATTGATAGACTAGTTTAGGTGTTTAAATTTGTTGCTTCTTTTGACATAAAGGCTGGGTCAGTATACAAATATATCCTGCCTTTATTAAAAACAATATAGGAGATTTTGACATAGCTTATGGTTCAGAGTCCTTTCTGGTAAAAGTGTGCCACTAAAAATGAGGTTTTGTAGGCTAAGAGCTTGAGTTTTGCTTGAACTGCAAGTTCAAATAGTGGCAGAATTAATTTTCATATGAAAAAAAATAGAACCAAAGGAGGTGTAGGTTCACTGATGGAAACAACTCAAAAAGAAGGTCCTCTTAAGAATGCTTTACATCATTCCACAAATTCTAGAGATCAGGAATTGAAACCCTAAAAAAATGGCAACCAGGCAAAAATATATGGCTCAATAATTGGAGCTCCTATCAAAAATACTGGGTAGAAACTGAAGTACGGGAACAAGGGATGAATAAGGGTGAGCCCTCTGCTTAGTAGTCCATGGGGACAACTTTATCCATTTATCCTTGTAGCCCCTTCTTAGTAGTAGGCTTTTGGGCAGCCATAAAGTTTCTGGACTCCCTGGATGGGTATGTTGGATCCCTGGCAAGCAATGTAATCTGAGAAATCATAGAGTCATTTCGAAGGACTAAAGATACAAGCAACTTAGTAGACCTATACAAGTCCTAAACAGAAGATGTTCTTCCAGAAGAAACAGCCATAGAAGTGGGAACCACTTCTATCAGGGTACAAAAGGGGCTTTGAAAATGACCTTGGTCATGCTCAGTTTGTTTGTTTTTTTGGACAAACTTCATGATCAAGAGGAACAGGAGAAAAGAAGAGAGGAGACTTAAGGGCCACTAATAAACAACAGCATCCTGGGAACTCAGTTCTTGAGGATGGGTCAGTTCACAGCATGGATCACCCAAGCAAAGAAATATGTTCACCACCAACTGAGGGATCACTTATATGGCATCAGAAAGTACCAAGTAACTTTTTCCAAAAATGTTGACTTATCCCAAGATATGCTCTCCTTGTGAGAGTAACGAACAGGTTAAAAATGGATTTCAGTTGATTTTATTCTGAAAATGTAAAATAAATGCTCTGTATTTCAGTTTGTAGAATGCACTTGGCAAAAACATATAGCGTGGCATTCATTGTTCTTAGGAATCAGAAGTAAAATATTTTATCTTTTATAAACTATGCAGTTTGTAAAATTTAATATCTACAAGCAGGTCAAGACAAACTCTTGTATGCAGCTGTGTCTCGTCAACAGGACATGCAAGATAAGAGCAAGGCCGAGGAGTTATCCTTCAGGAACAGAATGTTTGAAATATAGAAAACAAACTGTCAGCAGACCAGCTTCAAAAGACTTATTATTCTGGCAAATTCTCTAAATCGCTGATACAGGCAGAAAAGACACTATAAAGATTGTGACTTTTTCTTTTGTAAGAGAGACTTTGATTTTCCTGTCCTTACAGATCTGATGCTGTAAGCTGAAGTATGGCTTTGTTGTTTGCATATCTTTCATTGTTAAACTAGATGTCTACTTCGTATGCAGAGTAAATGTTGGAACAGCAGAACTGATCTCAGTGTTTTTATTGAGTAAAGGTACAGACTACTTGAAGAGTGTAGTACAACTTTAAATTTTACAGTGGCGAGACCAGACCAGTCAAAACAACCAGCGAGGTGACCTGCAGAGGTGCCTCTCACAGTGCAACATTCCTGCACAGACTTTTTTTGGAATCGACTCTTCTTTCCTAAAACTTTGTCCAATGACTGGAGGACAAACACTGCAGCACAGTACAGGGCAGTACCGTAATTCTTCTTCCGACAGTTGGTGAGATATGGAGAGCAGGTAATACTGTCAGACTTTGCTTTACCAGCATCTAGTGAAAGACAGCAGATAAATCCTCCCACAACTGATCTTCATGTCAAGACTGGCCACCTTGTCCTGAACATTTGTGGTAAATATTTTCTTCTGTTTTTCTGTTAGCAATGAATGCAATTCATGAAAATGCCAAGAAGTGCACTAAGTATTTTACTGTTGATGTATCTGAATCATATGTAGATGTGTGGAATTATTTAAATACATAGTATAATCAGCATGTTAGCACCTGTAAGTCTTTACTACGTTAGGCAGAAGTGTTACAGAATGTATAGAAATGTGTTATTTAAATGTTGTTTTTTGCATGCCTTGTCATAAACATATTGTACATATTGTACAAAACCTGGAACACAACCAAGATAAAGTAATGCTTGAAACACAGACAATGGTTCCTGTTTTTATATATCCTGTTGCAAGAGATTTATTAGAGGTTGATGTAGATGTCAAAGTTTGTAATTTACAGCCTAATTTGCAAGAGTTTAAAGACTGGATTGCTAAAACTAGCAACCAGCAAGATCTTGACCTCATGGGTCACTTTAAGATTTATTGTGATAAATGAAATGCACCTGGTAAAATGCATGTTGACACTGCTAAACGTACAAAGAAAATTTCTCAGTTTTTAAAAGTCTCACATACTAAAATTAAGACCTTTACACAAACTGTTCTTAAACAAGGCAGTAAAGCTATTGGTATAACAAAAGGGTTAATTGTCTGTTTGCAAAAAAAAAAATGCCAAGCAACTGGCTGACACACAGCATGACGTAATTGTTGCAAGGGAGGAGATTAACACATTACGAGCTCAATTAGAGACACAGGAATCTGAGGCTGCTAGAGCAGCAGATTTAGCAAATCAATCTTTTAAGATTACAAGCCTTGTTAAAAAATATCAATCTAAAGCACTAAAAACTGCTGTTACCAGTCCTGTCATAGCCTCAGCTGTTTTTTCTGCTGAAGTTTATCATCAGTCTAGGATGTTAGAAACTCTCCCTGAGTGGGATGAACAGAAGTGTATTTTTAATAACATTATTACATTTGAAGCTTGGGTTCTTAAAACTGTAGGCACTGTATGCAATGATACACTTGAGCATTGCTTCTGAAATTTTTTTCCTCAGCATTTCATGGCTTATATACAGCAAAAGTGACATAAAACCAGTGCACATTACAAAACAAATAAAAACAGACATGAGGTTCATGGTGAACTGACAAAATTATTTAATAAACTTCTAAGAAACAGTCAGAGTGAGTTCAAAAAGTTCAGACAACATATGCAAACACTTTCAGAAGTGCATAAGAGCTTTAAAGTCAGCAGAACAGAATACTGACAAATATAATCTGGTTAGTAAAGAGTTAAAGCAACAGCAGTTAACTACGCTGATAAATAATTTACGGCATACTATTCTACCTTTCAAAACTGGTTAAGGGTACACAGCACAAACTTTCATTTAGTTACAGCAAGGCACTTAAATAGTAATAACAAAACAGTTCTAGGGCATAAAAATCAAATGAGAGTAGTTAAACGCAGTAAAGACATGATGTCACAAGACTGACATGCATGTATTTTATTTTCACTTAAAGTGCAGCATTAACAAAATTCTGCAAGTAAAGACTACAAGTACAGTCAGTATATGGACTATGGTATGCAGTTAAAATAAATTATGCAGGTCCCTTTACAAAAAGGGAGGGTACAAATAGCTACTAATACAGTATTTGCAACAGCAAAATCAAATCAAAAAGCAAATGTGTAAGACCAAAGTGTCACAGTCTAGGTAACAGCCAAAGGACAAGCATACATTCAATTCTCACAGCATAAAGCAAATAAACAATACTGCAATAAAATGATGTATTCTACAGGGGGAGAGTATGCTTTCAAGTTTACACTAACTGTGTCTAAAACAAAAGAACAGCATTTACTAAAGTGATACAGGTCCTTCAAACACTGCAGGAGGCAGGATTTAAGGTTAAAAGTGAAAAGTACAATTCAAGTCATAACATGCTTTCTAGCAAAAAATTATCATTTCTGAAGTGAAGACTAAAGAAAGATACAGCTTTTTGTGATTTAAAGGCAGCATTGGCCAAGGCTACAAAATTAGTAGCTCCAGGTTTAACATGTCCCTTTGTGTTACAGGCAGCAGCTGGACCCAACACACTCTCTATTGTGCTTCTACAGGAGTGGCCTCAGGGCTCTGATGCTAGAATGAAAAAGACTTTATGCCCCATTACATTCGTCAGTAGAAAGATGACACATGTTGAGAGGGGATATCACCCATGAATTCAGCAACTTTGGGCCATTTATTGGGGTTTAAAACAAAGTGAATACCTAACAGCTTTTTCCAAAGACATTATAGTACAGACACCACATTATACCATACAGGCTTTGGCAAATGAGACTCAGTTAAATTAACTGATTGATGACATCAGTCAAGCAGTGTTTGCAAAATGGTTGGCATTATTTAGTGTCAAGCAAGTTACAATAAAGGCAGGAAATAAGTATTACTTATCTAACTTCATAGGATATGAAGGAAAATGACACAAATGTATTAAGCACATTTCAACCAGAAAACCCTTCTATAGGACAGCCGACTCTAATTCAGTTACCAGGACACATGTCTGCTCAGCGAGCTGAACTGAAAGCAGTTCTTTATGTGTTACAGCATTTTCCACCTGTCAATATTTTTTTCAGACACTGCATATGTCTACATGGGCAAGGAGAGGGTTTGTTGATAATATGGGCAAACCACTCAAGCATGCTTCTGTGTTACAGACTATTTGAAATTTGGTTCGTAGTCAGTCCCTTGTGGGTTGCTACAGTATCTTAAAAGTAAAAGCTCATCAAAAAGCTACAAGTGAAAATTTTCAATTAAATAACTATGCGGATCAGATGGCAACAAGGCAGCCAAGGAAGGAATGCAATTGTATCCTACAGAACACCTTTCTGGTGTACCAGATAAAACCACTGCAGTACATGCCATACAGACATTTTCATCTCAGAATTTGCAGCATGATTTACTGCAAATCCAAACTAAGTTTGGACTGCAAAAAGAGTTAGAAAAATGTACTCTTGTAAAAAAAGTCCAGGGCAATATTATGCAAAATAAAAAAGCTTGGTATAATATTCTGCTAGGAGGCCTAGGCACAGGCATTGGAGTTATTAATGCAGCTGACGTTAAAATTCTAACAAATCATTTAAAAGTAGTGGGGAAAGATATCTCTCAGATTGTACATTTACAAGAATCTTGGAATCCAGAGATATGGAAAACACATTTGCCCAATATAAATTATCAGCAGCAATTTTTAGACAATTATGATGCTATGCAACGACATCAGTTGAAATTTGATGGTAATATGACAATTTTTGTAAACCGGACAAAATGCACTATGCAAACTTTGTATGTGGAAATTCAAAAAAATAATGTACAAATTGAACTGATGTTACAAAATGAAAATGTTTGGTGACAATTGTTTAACAAATGGATACCTGATACAGATTGGATTAAACTATTTACTGAAGTAACATATTGTACTCCACAGTACTGTATAGGGCAATTCTCACATTATAATGTTACTGTTACCACTGTTATGTGGTAATTTACGGTATTACCTATGATATTTCTCGTACCAGAAGGGTATGAGTACTGGTTGCCAAAATTTGAAGGTAATCATATAGATATGAGTGAAAAACACATAAAATTGAGTATTGTACACAGACTCAAAATGGATTAATTTGTGGACAGCATTCGCCTGTCTATAAACCATGCTTATTGCGGCATTCTGTTAATTTATGCAAATGGACCATTACGCCTTCTTCTTTTCAAATGTTTATAGAAGTGGCTCCTCAGCATATTTGTCTGGTTACAGATCAAGATGTAGGTCATAATATAAAATTACCTTTTGTGGGATGTTGATCACATGTTGATTTCCTTATATGGAATAATCAGAGCTATGTCTTTACTGAAACCATAGAAGTAAATACTTCCAAGAATTGGAGTTATGACTTAATACTGCTTTCCAATATATCTGTATCCCTGGATAATTTAAAAAACATAATGAACAATACTAAGATTCTCAGAGAGTACTTGGAAAAAAGAAATTCAAGTATTCTATATTATGAAGCATTAAGCATCATTGCAAAAGATAAATTACTTAGCTTGGCTGAAAAGACCAAAAAAGATACTGCTCACTATTGGTGGGATATCTTTACTGGTTGGTCAAAATCAGGAAAAAAAACTGTTAAGTTGGTTGATACATCCTGTATTAGTAGTGTTAGGCATTATAGTCATATTAACTATCTCAAATTGCTATCTAAGTTGCCATTTGCGGAAAACATATAGAATCCAACAAATTATGATGGTTAACCTAGGTAAACTGGAAAACATTTCAATGTGTACAACTGAAGTTGAAAATGGACAGTCATTTTCCGCTTTTTAATTAAAGAGGAAATTGTGAGAGTAACGAACAGGTTAAAAATAGATTTCAGTGGATTTTATTCTAAAAATGTAAAATAAATATTCTGCATTTCAGTTTGTAGAGTGCACTTGGCAAAAACATATAGCTTGGCATTCATTGTTATTAGGAGTCAGAACTAAAATATTTTATTGTTTATAAACTATGCAGTTTGTGAAATTTAATATCTACAAGCAGGTCAAGACAAACTCTTGTATGCAGCTGTGTGTTGTCAACAGGACATGCAAGATAAGAGTAAGGCCAAGGAGTTATCCTTCAGGAACAGAATGTTTGAAATATGGAAAACAAACTGTTAGCAGACCAACTTCAAAAGAAAGACTGATTATTCTGGCAAATTCTCTAAACTGCTGATACAGGCAGAAAAGACACTATAAAGATTGGGACTTTTTCTTTTGTAAGAGAGACTTTGATTTTCCTATCCTTACAGATCTGATGCTGTAAGCTGAAGTATGGCTTTGTTGTTTGTGTATATCTTTCACTGTTAAACTAGATGTCTACCTCATATGCGGAGTAAATATCGTAGCAGCAGAACTGATATCAGTGTTTTCATTGAGTAAAGGTACAGACTACCTGAATAGTGTAGTACAACTTTAAATTTTACACTCCTATGAGAATTTAATGAAAGGACATGGCCCTCCTGACACAGGGGATATGAAGGGATCCTTCCCCATTTGTTTATATATTACAGCACCACCATACTGTCCGATTGGCAAATGCAGTTTAAGGGAGGAGATCCTGAACAGCTTGAAATACAGAAGTAAACCCTCACCTCCAGAGCACTGATGTGCAAAAAAACCTATTGATCTGATCATGCCCCGATCTGCCCAAAAAATGCCTTACCACCCCAGGGCAGATGTATCTACTGTGAATATGAAAGTAGGAAGAGTGTAAAAGGATGGCCCTGGTATAGGCTGTATGTGCACAGCCAGCAGCAAAGATGCTGAGAACACACCCAACAATCACAAACTTGATTAGACTTAGAATCAGACATTTCCAACCACTGTACCCTTAACTACTTAACATCCACTAAAGAATGTGTGTGTGCTATTTGGTGAACAGAACTAGATCTAGAGATTGCAATCAACCCCAATACATTGCAATATAAGACTGTAACAGTTACTGGGAGAGACAGGAGAGGTTGGACATTTGAGTAGAGTGAGGAGGGTACAGATGTGTAAATTCTTACCATAACAATGAATGTACTTCTCTTCACTGTTGCAGTATTCTTTACATAAGGGATCTCCTGCCAAGGATAGTTCAACATCTGGCCAGTATACCAAAGCCTTTAGGATGTATAGGCACCATATGCACACGTATGCTCCACGCACATGGAGTAGGGCATAAAGGTGATGTATAGATGTAAACATTCAGATCTGAAAAGCCCTAAGAGGAACAGAATACTCTCAGGGAAACAAGGGAACATGTACATCCAGAAGGAAAAAAAGGGTCAAAAGAAAGAAGTAGAAGGAACCCTCAGCTAGGAGGACAACAGAAATGTAGGCAAGAACCAGAATGGAGGAGAGGGGTAAGGAGGGAGGGATCATATACTGCAACAATGAAGAGAAGGATCTCTACTGTTATGGTAGAATGTGCCCTTACAGACAAAGAAATACATTTGCCATGAAAAAAATAACAAAAGGAAATGGGCTTAGAAATCCAGGAGGAGATTGGTTGCTTATAAACAGTCAAACTTGAAGTAAATATTATTTCGGCTTTTCCCGATTAGGAGTCGCCACAGCGGAACTCTAGTCCGCAAATGATTGGCAGTGGATTTTTGCAGTGCTGAGTTGCCAGCCTTCAAAGAAGGCACGCCCATTCATGCACACACCTACCTGCATGTCTTTCAAATGTCACTCAACCGCGGAGAGGAAATGCAGACTCCACACAGAAGGTGCTCCAGCTGAAAAGCGAACGAGAGAACCTCTTACTGTGAGGCGACAATGCTAACTGCTGCACCACTGTGGCCAATACAGCCAAACTCAAAGTATTGGGATGAAAAGAAACAAAAAGCTGCTTGCACTTACAGACTACTTTAGTTTTATCTAAATAGTACCTGAGCTGTCTATGCAAATCCATTGTGTGAAGATGCTTCGCACTGGCAACCAGCAGAGAAGGAAAAAAGGAAGTAAGATGAACAGACTGATTAAGGGACAACTCATTGACCAGCATGGGCATAAAAGTAGGATTAATGTGAAGACACCATGTCTCTGTGAAAAATTAAAAAAGGAATAGCCATGAGAGCCTGAAGTTCAGACACTCTCTTGGCTGAAGTAAGAGCCAAAAGAACAGTCTTCCAAGTACAATGTTGCAAGGAAGCTGAAGAAACAGGCTGAAAAGGAGCCTTGGTCAATTTTCTGAGTACAAAACTGAGGTCCTAAGAAGGCAGAATAGGCTTCCTGGGTGGCCTGATATGAAGGACGCCTTTTAGAAACTGCTTGACATCAAACCAAGAGGCCAGAAAAGGATTCAAGAGCAGACAAACAGAAATTGCTGACAGGTAAGCTTTAACTGAAGAATAAGCCATCCCAGCATAGAGCAGATCACACAAATAAGAGAGAACCAGAAGAACTTTCACAGATAGGGAATCCTGATGGTGAGAGAGTTACCAAACAGAAAATCTTTTCCATTTGGACATATATGATTTTTTGATAGTGGGTTTCCTGGCCTCTTGCAGAACCCATAGCATGTCCTCAGAAAAGAGGTACTGAAAAGGAATCAAAACCCTATCACGCACAGTGTCATTTGAAGAGTGTACAGGTAAGGCTGGATAAGAGGTCCCTTTTCTTGTGTATGAAGATCCACCTGGTGGGGTAACTTGTGGTTATTGCCCCTGGCCAAGTGAGAAAAAACTGGGAACCAATGATGTCTGGGCCAAAAGGGAGTCACCAGTAAGATTTTGGGAGAGTCCTGTCTGACTTTGTGCAGGACTTGTGGCAACAGAGGAAGGGGAAGCATACACAAACATCCCCTTCCAAGTCAGAGAACTTGGGACTCTGGAACAGAATAGAGGAAGTTGTCTTTTCAGAGGGGAGATCTACCTCAGGAATACTCCAGTGAAAGATTATGTCAGGGAACACATCTCTGTGAACTATCCATTCATAAGCCTGTGTTCTCGACCTGCTCAAAGAATCTTCCACAAGATAGTGCTCTGAAGAGATGTAAACCACCTGAAGAGTCACTTGATACTGGATAGCTAGATCCCAGACCTGAAGAGCTAATCTGCAAAGGAGACAGGTCTTTGCACCCCCCCCCCCCTGCTTGTTGGCATACCACATCACTGTGGAATTGTCTGTGAAGATTTTGAGGGGCTCAGGATGAAAAAGAGAATGAAAAACTTGCAGAGCTCTCATCTCTTTTATGTTGACATGGACTGACCACTAATGAGGAGGCCAGAGACCCTAGACTTTTAGGGGGCCACAAGATGTTCCCCACCCCAAGTCCCCAGGTCTGAGGCATCCATGAAAAGCTTCTGTTAGGGAATCAGAGCCTGGAAGGGAAGCCCTGGATTGAGAGAGTTGACAAATCCACCACTGAAGCTCAAGTTTGAGACAAGGAAGAAAAGGAATAGGAAACTCTGGGGGCGGCAATGTTGAAGCCATACCAATTTGCGGTACCACTGAAGTTTCCTCATATGAACCATGGAGAGAAGGAGTATGGGAACAATGGATGCCATAAATTGCAGAACCCTGAGAAATCCCCAGGCTATGAGAGAGGACAGAGGAAGAAGAGCCTTGAAAAAGGTTGTCAGAGACAGAACCTTGGGAGAAGGGAGAGATGCTGAGATGGGAAAAGTCTGAAGCCTACACCTAAGGCAAACATGATCCTGGGAAGGCATCAGTACTGATTTCTGGAGGATTATGATGAACCCCAGACTGTGTAAAAGGTAAATGGTAAACTGAAGATCCTGCAACAAGCTGCTGGGAGAAGGACCCTGAATGAACAGATTGTCTAGATGTGTAAAAATCTGTATTCCCCCAAAGCCTGCAAAAAGCAATGACAGGAACAAGCCTTTTGGTGAATACCCTTGAGGTGGTAGAAAGGCCAAAGGGCAAAGCAGAGAAATGAAAAAGCAAGGAAGAAACAGAGAAACATAAAAAAAATCCTGAACAAAGGTGAAGGGGCATGTGAACATATGCATCCTTGAGGTCTAGAGAAATCAAAAAGGCCTGGTGAAGAAAAAGAGGAAACAAGGTCTACAGAAACATCTGGAAAGAAGAAAACTTGAGACAGGTGCTGAGCAGAGAAAGATCCAGAACTGGTCTCCATATACCCTTCTTCTGAGGAAACAAAAACATTCTGGAGTAAAACCCTTTCCCCACCTGGGTGGGTGGAATGGGTTGAATGCTGTCCTGAACAAAAGGGATTGCAGAAACTCTAGAAAATGAGGAAGCTGTTCTCAAGAAGGTTGAGGAATACCTAAAATTTGGAGAAGAGATTTCCAAACCATGAAATATCCCTGACAGATAATAGGCAGCACCCAAGAGTCTGAGGTGATTCAATACCAATTTGGAAGAGATACAGAGAGACAATGGGACCTAGCCAAGGGGAAGGGATGGCCAAACATCAAACAGAAACAGACTTGTCCTGAAATCTGAGTAGACATAGCAGGAGGAACATGCCTAGAACCCTTCTTACCATTAACAGGAGGATGAGTCTGTCTACAAATAAATGCATACTTAGAAGGATAATTATTCTGGAATTTGGGGATAGGGGAGACAAAAATATGTTTGCTTTCCTGCAAAGCTTTACCCTTATCTTGAAGGGACTTAAATAAGTCAGCAGGAACTGTTCCAGAAAAGCTATTTGTTATCCACAGAGCCATCCAAAAGCTTGGACGTAATATCATCAGGTAAGCCCTGAAGATATAGCCAAGAATAATGCCTTATCACTGAACCAAAGGCAGCAGCCATGGAAGAAACATCAGCTGCACCATAGCTGCATTTTATCAAGTGATGTGCAACCTGAGAAGTGGACCCCAGCAGGAAAACAGCAGAAGTCTTACCATCAGAATCAGGAAGGTCAGACACCACCTTAGATACCTGGAAAAGGAGAGACAAAACATACCGGTCATATGGTTCTGGTAATTAATGGCCCTAAAAGACAGGGTAGCAGCAGTATAAACTTTCTTTCCCAACCTTTCTATGTCTTGACTATCCTTATCAGAAGGAAGGAGCTTAGTAGATGGCAACAGTTTAGAAGGTTTATCAGAAGAAATGGAGACCACTGAAAAATCAACAAAAAGTCACTTAAACAAAACTTGCAGTCCTCAGGCACCTTGTAGAACCTGTCAGGTGTCTTGGGTGCTGGAGGCTGACAGTCAGGCGCTACATAAGCAGCAGAAAAGGTGCCCAAAAGGGCAGTCAAAACAAAAGGGATGGCTGATGGTTTGGGAGACTCCTTCTATAGGAGCTCATATTATTTCTTTTGAACATCAGAGACCTGGGAAGAGTCCCACTTAAAGTAATCCATCATAATGGCAGTAGTATACTCAAAGGACAACTATTTCAAAGGGGATTCTCAACTCAAAGAATCCTTTTCCTCTGAACCATAGTCCAGAGAGGAAAGAATTTGGGAAGAAAAAGCCAGGGATTGTTCTCCAGAATTCAAGTCCTTATCTGATTAATCCAATTCCCTAGGTCTCTTAACAAGCATGGAAGACAGGAGGGCAGGGACAGACACCTCCTTGGGGAGGCTCCAAGGCCATTAAAGCACTAAATAGACCTTAAGTAAAATCCTGACATTCACACTGGAATGTTTAAGAACAAGGGAAATACATTTAGTTTTCTGCTTCTTTTCCTGTGGGATGTCTTCCCTAAAAACCCTCTTGAGGTTCAGACCTATGGTGAAATTCAATAATAGTAGTAGATATTTCCTCCCTTATTAAAATCTGAGAGATCCTACTCAGTCTCTTGGATATTATCAGCCATGGTCTGCCCTCAAAGTCAGGTGCAGATGAAAAAGCCTCTGAAGACGTGAGAATTTGGATCCATGCCAGCCTCTGATGGGGTCATGGCACAGGAATCCAAGGCAAGCACCAGCCGGTCTTCAGAGCTTTCAAAAGCCTCTGTTGAGACATCTGGGGGAGGCTGAACAGCAACCAGATCAGGCCTTCCTCTTGGCAGACAGCTGGCCCTTGGGATAGGAGAAATCTGAGCAAACAGCTTAAGTCATTGGTTCTCACGATATATGGACAAGGTGAATAAACAGCTATGTAGGGTCTTAGGCACAAATGCTTGCAGAGAGAATACTGCGTATGGTTGTGGGAAGTACCCTGCTTCCAGACTGACCTTTTCCCTTCTTGGATAACATGAACACAAATACAAGACAAAACAGAAAAAAGGAGAGGAAAAAAAAACACATTGAGACACTTATCTGAAAATGGATTGGTAACCAGCACAGCAAAAGGGCATTCAGACCAACATTTGATAATGGTGTTTGGACTGGCAGCAAAGAAGTTCTAAGTGTTTGCATTCGTACATTACTTTTATGCCCAATGCAGGGAATGTACTTGTGACGTATGGCACTTATAAGACCTAAACGTTTTAGTATACTGGCCAGATATTGGACTATCTTTAGCAGGAGATCCCTTATGTACAGAATACTGTAGTAGTGATATTGAAGGACATTGTCTGTCTAACTGAAGATATGCAAGTCTGGTCACTGTGTTCAGGTGTCAAAGAATATCTGACTTTGCAATGGCTTCCACTGGGACTCTGCATTCACAGGTATCTCCCAAAGATGGGAATGACTGCAGAAAGCAATCCTATTCTTGAAGCAGTGACCCCTTCTTGAAGCAACTAGGAGTCAGTCATCCAAACAAGGGAAATGCTTTGATCCCCCACAGTCTGAAGTGAGCTGCACCTGCCAGCATGCCATTTGGTGAAGACCCTTGGAGCTGAGATTAGACCAAATAGGAAGGCTTTTGAACTAATGACCAGCTTGCACCCTTAAGTCCAGAAACTTCCTGAATGCCTTGGCTTTTTTAATGTGAATGTGGGAGTCCTGGAGGTTGAAAGAGCAAATTCAGTTACCTTCTTGCCGACATGAATGAATTGACTGCCCAGTGGCCATTCAGAATTTGTTTTCTGGTATATACTACTCTAAAGTTCTTAAATCAAAGACAGGTCTAAAGTTGCTCATCTTTTCTGGCAACAAAAATAACCTTGAATAAATCCTGGACCCTTCCTTTTGTGGTGTAACCCCCTAGCTTACTTTGGTCACCACTTACTGACAGGGTAGGGTATTGGGAAGGAAAAAGGAAGTAAGTCTTGTGGCTGAAAGAAAAGAGATATTGCAGCCTCTAGACATGATATTCCTTATCCACCCATCCTGTGTGATGGCCTGCAATGCATGGAGAGGGAAGGAGATCTGACCTCTGACCTTCAGAGGAGAAGAATCAGGCAAGTCCTCAGGAAATATGTGGCTGGATCACAGGGGAGAGCTAAAGAATAGTACAGTTGAGTAAGTAAACTTAGCATGTGCTATGTTCATCATATGTGTTCTGTTAATTGGCTAGAGGGTACAGGAGTCATTTTTAAAGCATTTTTCTCTGCTATAAATCAGGCAAGTTTACAAGGCTCTTTGTTCACTTCCACATAGCTCAGCAATGCTTTTCAAGTGTTTCTACTGCATTCCAGAACCATCAAGGCTAAAATAAGAATATTGTATTGACGTACTGCACTTCTGCTGGCTTTACACCATGATTGCTGCTGTTTTTGAGCATTTTTAAAGCATTTATTTAGTTCTGTGGCAAAAATCATTTGTCTATTTGCTGGCTTTCATAATTCTGTCCGACTGCAAATCACCTTGCAGACGAGTGAATTAGCCAGGGACTTAGTTGCTTAGTAGTTGTTTTTGGTTTAATCTGTACTCAAGAACTACTTTTGCTGTGCTTTTACATTAAGAAATTCTAGAATCATCCATTTTGTGGCAGAAGATGTTTACCTGGTCTCTCTGAGTTGGGAAACACTCTAGGGAGCTTAAAGTGTGATTGTTTATTGGCAAGAAGACATAGGGGTCAGTTTTCAAGCTTATTTCCTCTCCTATAATTCAGGTGAGTTTACACAGAGCTGAATACTGTACAGCAGTGGTTAACAGTGCCCTGTATAACAGCAAATGCTTAAACAGTAAAATTTACCTATAAAGTTAGGAATAGTTCCGAAACCTGTTAAACCGGGTGGCATCACATGAATTAAGCTTAGAGTAGCTTGCTTTTGTTGAATAACATTACCATATCCTAGAACTATATAACATTTTTCCCCTTAACCCCAGCAATTAGTTTAAATAGCTTTAAAATAGCCTAGCACTATATAACATCTTGCCATTAACCCCGGAACCATGCTAGGAGACTCTCCCCTGCTAAACCCCAATCCTTAATCCTAAAACACCCACCCTATTACAGGGCCAGATAACATGGATATGCAATTTCCTAATGTCTCTGCAGCTAGCTTGGAAGATTTGGGCATTCTAAGCCACTGTGGCAGTTGTTTCATGTTCTCAGATTACCAGTTAATCATTAAAGAAAATAACATAGTATGCCAGAGATGTAAATACACAACTTCTTTGGAGGCAAAAATCTCACTTACAAACAAGGTTGTCAAGAATATCTACACAGCAGCCCTCATACATACCACTCACCACATACACAGTGTGTCTTATGCTGTGCGACTTAAAAGAAACCTTACCAAATCTCAAAGACCTACAAAGCCACCTAACGGCAGCAGTGCTACACAGAAATCAATAAAAACACACACCAAAAGCAACACCAAACATCTCACATAAGCATATACCCAATGGTCCCCCAACAGCAAAGCCCATAAGGCAAGCATATAGTTCATCTAATACGCTTCTCATTGGAGATTCCATTGTGCAATACAAATATGCTCCACTCAGCAGGTTAGTCTAGTCGAAGACAATGTTTAGTTGCCCAACTGGAGCCAGGATTTGCAATATCATGCACACACTCAAGTCACTGCACTCCAGGTACCAATTTGATTTTATCACAGTCCATGTGGATGCAAATGACCTGTGAACCAATAATTGGATCTGCCCATGCTCTTTGCCATCATAGTACTCTTCTATTCCCTTCTTCCCCATGCCTACTTTCTAACATCACCTCTCTTTAATTCCTTAACATTCTAATGTCCTTTCTTCATATTCTTACACCAACCTTTATCTATCCCAGAGCTTATGACTGAAATTTACTATCTAGTTCTCCTGCCAGAAAGAGTATATGGCTTTTACGAAATATTACTTATTCTATTATATATTTTTCAAGCATCATTATGTAACATGCATATTAAGAACTCTCTTCTATATTGTATATAATATATGGTTAACTTTGCTTGACTTATATTTTGCTTTTCCTTTTATTGTATTCACATATTGTACTACTTTGTTATTGTCTTAATATTTGTAACCATTGCTCAATTTTTTAATTCTGTTTAATGTGTACTGTGGAGCTTTTCTCCCCGGGCCTCTACTGAAAATGGGCTCATACCCAGTTGGACTTTTCCAGTAAACAAATGTCAAATAAAGTAATTTACTGGGCTATATGAAAAGAGACTTAATGGAGCTCTTAGAATTAATCTCACAGACAGGTACAAGCCTTATAGTAACAGCATTCTACATTCACCAAGGATGAGGCCACAACATGAACATAAAATGAGTGATTTTAAATAATTGCCTTAGTTTCTGGTGCCACTCCAGTGGGATCCAGTACCTGTCAGAATTGGAGGACATAGTCAACAGACTACGTTGCTTTGCCAAGGATGGGCTGTAGTTGTCTTCCATAGGCTTTCGGATATTGGCTAAAACTAAAACTACCAATATAGTGAAAAAGTCTCCAAGCATCCTTAAAGTGTTACTGCTTGGTGCTAGAAACCTGTACAAAAAACTCAACATCCTTCAAGCCCTCCTCACTCAGTAACAGAAACCTGGTTCAAGGCTCCCGAGAGCACCCCAGCACTACCAGGTTATACCTCATACCATGCTTTTCGGCCCCAAAACTTGGACCGAACCACAAAAGGAGGGGGAGTATCAATATTCGTCAAAGATACCCACACCTCCAGGTTGGTGGCACAGCACGAAGCATCAGAGACTATCCATATGCAACTAACAGTGGGTAAAACTGCCTTCCAGTTTATAGCCTGCTACAGACCACCCTCCCAAACCTAGGAACCCCACTCGGCCTTTCTGAGAACACTGGAAAATATGAAGGTCTCTCCAAACATCATTATATTGGGTGACTTCAACTACCCAAACATAGACTGGGAGCATTACTCTAGCTCCAACACCCTAGCCCAAAGTTTCCTAGAATTTATAAACTCTAATGCTATGGAACAACTTGTTACCACTCCCACAAGAGGGGAAAACATACTGGACCTGATCATCACCAACATGGGGACTCTATGCTCCAGACCAGAAGTGTATCCCTCACTGGTAAGATCAGACCATAAACTAATCTCACTGGATATTCACATCCCGACCCCACCCCCTGCCCAGAAAACCACAGTGAAAAACTTCTCTAAAGCAAATTTCACACTCCTCAAAACCGAGGTGGAATCCTTCAAAGCCCCCGGGCCTGTGGATAATATGGCCCAGACCGCAGAATCCTTTATAAATGCATTCTATGAACACCTTCAGGAATGCATGGATCATGCAATCCCAAATAAAACCAAGACCCAGTCCTCCAAAGGCAGACGTCCTGTCTGGTGGACCCCAGCCATAAACAAACTATACAATAGAAGGAGGAAGCTGCTATATGATAGAGCAAAGTCCCAAAAAGGGAAGGCATCTCTGATCAGTATTAGCAAAAAACTACGGGCATTCATAAAATCGTCTAAGCCCAGCTTCGAGAGAAAAATTGCACAGGACACTAAGGATAACCACAAGGCTTTCTTTAGTTATGTTAGGAACCTGGGTGGGAATTCCCAGATATGCTCAGAATTAGTCCAAAATGACAAAAAATATACCGAACCCACAGACATTGCCAACATCCTAGCTGACAGGTTCAGCGCAAACTTCTCCCCCTCCCCCACCAAAAGGGCAAATATCTATCCCAGCAGAGTGCTGCCCCCCTGACATCTCATATGCTCAGGTGAGAGTTGCCCTCTCCAAAGCAAGAAACACAGCATCAATGGGACCAGACGGTGTCCCGGGCTGCGTCCTACATGAACTCCAAGAAGAGCTAAACCCAAACCTAAAACTACTGTTCAGTCTCAGCCTTACTACAGGATATGTACCCAAAGAGTGGCATACAGCAACAGTGGTCCCTCTCCACAAAGGTGGCGCCTCAACGGATCCTGGAAACTATCGCCCCATAAGTCTCACTACCTTGGTCTGCAAAGCTATGGAAAGGATCATCATGGACCTCATAAATAAAGATATTGGGGACCTACAGACACTGGATCCTACCCAGTTCGGCTTTGTTAAGGGCATATCCTGCCTCTTATTTTCTTTGAAACAGTCACCAAGGCCATTGACCAGGGGAAGGTTATCCACACAGCCTACCTGGACCTTCGCAAAAGCCTTCAATACAATACCCCACTTGGGCATTATAGATAAGCTCATCAGCTTAAATATAAACCCCTATGTCACTAATGGGTTGCAAACTGGCTCAAGGACAGAACCCACATGGTTAGAATAGCTGGAGCCATGTCAGACACCAAACCAGTTACAAGTGACGTCCCACAGGGCTCAGTCCTGGGACCTCTCTTGTTCGGTATATATTTCTCGGAGGTACAGGCCAACATAGAAGGACTGTGGCTGACCAAGTTCGCAGATGACTGAAAACTGGGCGCCATAATAGACTCTCCAGCAGACACAAGCATCCTCCAAAAGGGCCTCATAGAAACAGACAACTGGTGCCAGAGCCATGGCCTCAAGCTAAATGCCAAAAAGTGTATAGTCATCCCCTTTGGCAAAAACAAAGTGCCCACAAATTACCACATAGGTGGTAATCCATTAAGTACAGAAGAAGTAATTAGGGACCTGGGGACCCAAGTTGATAGCAATCTCTCATTTGACAACCACGTGGCCAAAGTGGTTAGAAAAACATTTTATATAGCCCACCTAATAATGAAGGGATTCACATCTAGATCAGGGGAGGTCATCGTGTCGCTTTACTCATCCCTCATCAGGCCCATAATTGAGTACAATGCCCCTTTTGGGATGTACCTTACCAGACACCTGCAGCAATGGGAAAGACCCCAAAAGTACCTCACCAAGGGGATCAAAGGGCTCAAACAGATGCCATATGCTGCCCGGTTAAAGAAACTCCAGCTCTACTCAGTGGCATACCGCCTGCTCAGAGGCGATCTGTGCCTGACGTATAAAGCCATGTCCAACCCGGAATTAATGGACATGCTGCACCTCAGAAAATCCAAATCCCATTGAGCTACACGCTCGAGGGACTTGAACCTCAGCACTGAAATAAATAGGACATGCTGGAGGGACAGATTCATAACCCAGAGGCTCCCTTCACTCCGGAATAAAATCCCAGTCCAGGTTAGGCAGAGTCCCTCATTGACTCTCTTCAAGAGGAATCTTGATGAGTGGACGGGAGATCGTAGGTTTACCCCGGGTATCACTTCTGTGTCACTGTTAGACAGAGGCACAGTATACTAACCTCGAAAAAGGGCATAGCAAAATTAATTTAAAATGGGTGGCGAAAGCCAAACACACTCTGGCTAGCCTTATAAATGCCCTAGGGCAGATAGCCTAATATGAACCTATGAACCTATGAACTCTGGAGAATGTAGACATCCTGTTTTAAAGTTGTAGAAAGTACTCTGGCAGTGCAAGATCGCAGTGCCTCCAACACATTTAGATCAACAACTGGGGCCCAAGGTGGAGGTGTCTTGATCAACATTATCAACAAATATACCTCTAGGTTTGTTAAACAGGATGATATTATGAAGCTCATCCATGTGCAAGTCATCACAGATAAGGTCCCTCACCATATCATCTGTGCCCCTAAAATCTCACAGTTCTTACCTAAACCTACTCAAGGCATTCACCATCCAACCAAACACCCTCTTATAGACTGGGAAATTTACACAGGCCTAAAACTCACAGGCACAACACTTCCTCGACTTTATTAACACAAACACTCTGGAATAGAGAATGCTCCAACCAGCGGATCAAACATACCGGATCTGGTACTCACTGACATGGCAGAGCACTGCATCCTCCTCCCCCTCCCCGTGTAATGCCCTCACTAGTGAGATAGGATTACACAGATATCTCCTTTGAAGTAAAAATCAACCCAGAAAACTCAGCTAACCCAGTAATAGGAAATATTCTAAGGAAAATTACATTCTATTGAGTGGCAAGCTACATATGCAGAATTATTCACATAGTACCTATATAGACATAAATGGCTGCATAGAGGCTGCCATACCTACCAAAAGTAAACTAAAAACAAACTGAATTGGTGGAATCCTCACCAAAACAGGGTATATAATAAAAGAAAAAAACTTGTGGCCAAAACCAGGAAGAGAATGTCCTTAAAGACAAGTGCTCTATTTTACAATTAATCAAGAAACCAAGAGGTCTAATTAAATCCACAAGGCCAATTACGAGGTCAGGATAGTCTCACGGTCCAAGAATAATCACAAAACCCTCTTCAGCTGTATCCTTAACCTTAAAAGTAAAACACAGCAGAATGCTGAACTGATGGTGAACAGTACCAATTTCACTGATCACGGTGACACACCAAATCTATTGACTGATAAGTTCAGCTCAGACTTCATCCCCCATTCCCCCCCAGCTCCTCCAGGTAAAATCCCCTCCAACTTACATGTGCTGACTATTAGCAGGGAACAGAGAACTCTATGGGTCCCGACAATATCCAGGTTGCCTCCTAAACAGTCTAAAATATGGTCTATTAGGACCACTTGAAGCACTCTTCAGCTACAGCCTCGAAGCAGGCTACATTCTAAGTGAATGAAAGACCACAACAGTCACTCACCTCCACAAGGGTGGATCATCAACTATCCCATGGAACCAAGGACCCATTAGTCTAATAAGCCTAATACACAAAAGCCATGGAATGAATTATAATGGAAATGACAAACAAGGATATTGGCAACTTACAGACACTGGGCCCATCACAATTTGGCTTTGTTTAGGGAAGATTGTGCCTACTGAACCTGATAGGCTTCTCTGAGAGGGCCACGAAGGCAATGGATGAGGGTAAAACACTACATACTGTGTATCTTGATCTGACTAAGGCATTCAGTACAATACCTCACTCAAGCATTGTTGACAAGCTCTCTAACCAGTGGGATACTGGCCCTAAAACATGCTGGGCCCACTCATATTTAGCATCTGCTTCTCAGAAGTCAATAGTTAAGGAGGGCTGGCATAATGGTTAAGGTGTTTACCTCACACACAAAGGCAGAGGGTTTGATTCTCACCTTCAATGAGATATTGGCTAAGCTTAAAATGGCCCAAAAGGGTAGCTAGCCTACTACTTACCTATGAATCTATAAATTCCTACATAACTTGCTGGATTTCCATCTGGGTCACAGACAGGACCGATGGGACCATTTTCACCAAAAGACCTGTCTCCATTGTGCCTGTGCATGCGTAGCATCTACTTCTTGGAAATCAAGCCCAATATTCAAGGCCTCTGGCTCACCAAGTTCACAGATACCTATAAATTGAGAGTTATTATTGATCTCCCAAGACACCAACATCTTGCAAGAGGGTTTAACACAGACAAATGACTAATGCCAAAGCCATGGCCTAAAACCCAATGCCAAAAAATGCATTATAATGCCATTTGGGAAAATATTAACTTAAGTTAACTACTCTATCAATAAAACACCCGTAAGAGTCAACCCAGTAGTAAAGTATCCAGGAACATATGCAGACAGCAATATGGCCTTTGATCAACACTTTGCTAAGATAGAAAATCATTCTATGCCACCCATCTTATAGCTAGGTCTATGGCATCCAGTTACAAGGAAGTTATAGTACTGCTCTACTCAGCCCTTATCAGACCCACCATTGAGTACAATTCTCCCTTTATCATGTACCTAACCAGACACTTGCAACAGCTGGAATTCCCACAAAGGTTTCTCACCAGAAGAATTCAGGACAGAATACCTGATCCTAAAATGAGTACCCTAAAGGCTCTGTCTTTATATTCAGTCTGCTACAGGTTTCTGAAAGGGAAGCTTTGCCTGGCTTACAGAGCTTACTCAGACTCAGCCCTGTTGGATCTGTTGCACATGCACAAAACAAACAGCACCAAAAACAATAGAACTAGGGATTTGAACTTGACCTGTGATATAAACAGAGCATGCTAAAAAGACAGATATCTGTCATAAAGGATCCCTGTGCTATGCAATAGACTCATCATCTATGAAAAACAAATTGCTTTCATATACATTATAATTAAAAACTTACAATCAGATGCAAATTCAGGAAGCACCAAACTTAATATTCCAACACAATATAGCTGACATGTCAGTCTAACAAGCACCAATGGGACAGCTATACCAGCATATAAATAAACGTCATAACATAGAAATAATGTGCCCCAGGATTCAATAAAGTCTGTGTAGGCACCAAATAGAGCCTACACAGACTGTTACAGTGCCCATATACACTGTTCCCCTTCGGCAGCTCACCATGCTTATTAATCATGGTGCATTGCAGAGGTAGAGCAGTGGAACACGGTTATTGAATCAGTGTAGGGAGTGTGGTGCTAACTGTATCTGCAGATGAGCAACACACTCCCTGCACTCCCCAACCACATTATATCAATGTAAATTAATATTTTTTATTTTGTATAAAAAGTAGGTTTGTGCGGTGCGAAGTGCAGCAATTGACACATATCAGACATCCTAATAATAGAAACTGGTGGATATATTGAATTATCTATGAAATGGTCAAGCTTAAGCATAGCTGAGTAGGTTTATGCGGTGCGGCATGGTGCTCAGCAGTGCTTAAAGTTAGCTCAGAGGTATATGTAAATGAATAGCACCATTCCACATATTCATTTAGCCCAGTGGGTAGAGTTATGGCCTTATGTGCAGTAGGTACAGGGTTTGAATACCTGGAATGGATATTAAGCATTTATTTTCCAAATACAAATTATGCTAATTATTCTTAAATCCTGATCTACTGCACTCAGCTAAGCTCTGTAAGATGTGCTAAGCCTTGTTAAGCCCTGCTTAAACAAGATATGTTTTAGCACTGCCTGGCACTGCTTGGCACCACTTGGCTATGCTTAGCTGGTTTGCACACTGCTAAGCACTGCTATGCATTGCCAGTTAAAGCACTGCCCAGTTGAGCTTCACTGGTTTGTGAGGTGCTAAGCGATGTGCTGCATTTTTAAATACTGCCCAGTGGCATGTAAGGGTGGGAAAACAGGCTATATTAAGCTCACTAGGTGGAAATACAGCAAATTCTATTGGAGTTTGAATTGTACAGTGACTACGGCTGGCATTGAAGAGTGTGTGTGCTTCCAGGTGCAGCAGTGGGGCATTCAGGAGTCCAGGGTCATGGTTGGAGTCCTAGTGAAAAACCATGTTGACTGGGTTTTGCAGGGTGAGTTCCAGAGCTCAGAGTGGAAGGTGGTGAACAGGTCAATCACCACTATGATGACTTGAAGCATCAGAAGGGGGATCTCCTGGCCAACTGGGTCCAAGATGTTCAGGCAGGGAATGCCCCACAAGTTTGTAAGTACTGTTACCATTGTTTCACGAATACCCAATCTGAATGTCTGATAGACAGGTATGCATAATGGTGTGCTTCTCTCCCTACAGCTGCAGAGGAGAGAGTTCACAGAGTTGAGGCGTATGTCGGGCACTTGGCCAGGTTGCTCCATGAGTGTGGTGAGTACAGATGTGCTTTGCAATTTATAGTCATATAAGCTAGAAAGAGTAAAGCATTAACTGCTGTTAGGTATATACAGTAAAGATTGTATTGCAATGAACGTGGACATAGACCTGTACTGAAATAAGTGACTACTGCCAACTGTAGTGCAATAAGCAGGGAAGAGTAAACCATTAACCTTGATAAAGTAAATGAAATAAAGTTTCTATTGCAATGACTGTGGAATTAAAGCTGTATTGCAACACCTGCATTACAACTGCTGTGCAATAAAAATGTTAAACTATATCAGTAACTGCATGAAGGTACCTCTAATAAAGCTTTGTTGTGCAATATGTGTGGAATTAGGGCTGTTTTGCATAAAATCGATTATGACAACTGCTCTGCAATAAAAACACAAAACACTATCAGTACCTGCCTCAAGGTATATCTAATAGAGTGTTGTGCAGTAAGTGTAGATTCAGAGCTGTTTTACAAAAAATGAATTATTACACCTGTTCTACAATAACATAACACATGAAGCAATAGCAATAACATCTAAGGTATAGTGTGTATATCAGGATTGTCTTGTTTTAACCATTGCATTTCAGCTGTATGCATTCAGGCTCTGAGGTACGGTGTTCAGGCAAGTATAATAGTACAATAGCTGTAGACTGCAAATATATTGTCTGCAAATGTGTAACGGTAAGGTAGCCAACCCAATAATCTGATATGGTTTCTAGACTTCACAGATATTTCAACCCTCTAACAATTATACTGTGTACACCTGCATTCTATGTAGTAATGTACAGGTTACCTATTATCTCTGTCATGCTTGAATTTCATACCTGTGTGTTCAACTGTCACTGCAGTCTTCTGTAAAACTGTACCACTATTACCAGGTCATATATTGATTCCAGATGAGCTCTAGAAAATATCAGTCAGTAAATAAGCATCAGTGACTCAGTAGCTCAGTTTGTTAAATTATCTGTATAAAGTACACTTTGCCACACACAGACCAGGGTTTGAATCCAGTGCTCTGTAGCACTATAGATTATAGTATCAGTCACAAAATGATTACAGATTTTCTCTCCACAGGAACTAGAGGAAAATGGGTAAGTTAGCCCATGGCCTGAGTAAATAATTGTGTGCTTAAATGTCACAGACTGTTAAAATCATTACCAGGTATGTGAATATACAGCATAAAATAAAGGAATTAAATATAATACTAATAAAATAAAATAAAATAAATAAAATGTGTAATTATTGGTATGGCTGTATGCCTGGAGTGTTTGTTAAACGTTGCTGCAGTCAATTAATGCATTTGATGCAGATGTCCTCTGCAGTCACTGCTATTGGGTTCTATCCCCATGCCGGTCAAGCAAGGCATGATAGTAGCATAGCTTTTGTCCTGTAGACATACATGTCTCTCAAGCGTTCCTGATGATCTGCCTACCCTACCTCAGCCAGCCATGGCACTGGGTATCAGCGCACCTGTGACCCAGGCCAGTGGTGCACCCTCTGCTGGCCCTGCACCACCTTCAGGTGGAACCACCTCAGGGGATGGGACCCATCCACCCCTGGGAGTGGTGGTGGAGGGGCGGTAGTCACCCAAGATCAACTACCAGCCATAGTGTGCAGGATAGTTCATATGTGCTATGAACCATGCCTGTGCCAGACTGAGGGTAGACTTGACAACCTGGTGAGGCCTGCTGACCCTGGAGCCCAGCTGATAGCATAGCCACCTTCGGGGCAGTGAAGGAGCAGTTGACTGCCCATGGGTGGGGATGTCAGTCATGCTGCTGCCGCACATGCTTCTCAGATTTCACAACACCCTCCCATCCAAGGTGTTTACCCCCCCCTCATGTGTCACACACTGCCCCTGTCTGCTGTCTTATCTGTCTGCAATTGCATCCTCTCCTACACAACTTACCTCCCCACATATACCTACATCCCTTCCCCAACATTCCACTCTCTCCTTATAAAAAAAAAAAAAAAAAAAAAGGCACCTATCCTACAAAAAAGATATCATCCCATACATAGCTCTCCATTTTGCGCACGTGTCCACTGGACACAACTAATTTAGTCCAACTGGCTTGACAACACATTTATGTTGTCCTCACCCTCTCCCTGGGGTTTGAGAGTTCAAATTCATCCACAAAAATCTGTCAAACTGCACAGCTGTTGTTGTACAAGAAATTATAAGCTTTGGTTCTTTCCTACACCATTCCTGCACATCCCTACCTACCTTTCAGTATGTTTTTCTCACTGCTTGCCCCCATTTCACTATTGTCCTATCACCTCCTTTTTTTTTTTTTTTTAATTTTTTAGTGTGGGTTTGCGCAGAGATAAGTGAAGCTCCACAGTGCAGCACGTCATGCAAACCCACTCAAACCCACTTAAAAGTGCTTTAATGTGCCTTAATGATCTTATGTGTTTCTCACAGTGTTAGGCATGTGTACAAAATAATCACCCCTACCAAGTCTCAAACACAGGCCCCTGTCAACTACAACTTACTGCATTAAACCACTAGGCCACAGAGATCTGGGTCAAAACATGTGTTTCCAGCAATACATACTGATTGCCACTAACAGACTGAAACAACCTAATGTAAAAAATGTGAGTGTAACTGGGACTCTGATGCAAAAATACACCAGTAGACAGCCAAGTAACTAATAATGACAGTACATGAGGCCTGGATAGCTGGTAAATGTTCCCTTTTACCTGCAACATCTTTAAACACACCTGGTAATGCATCCATGGCACAGTACATATGTTCAGCTGGGAACCTGCTGCAGAACAACTGCCTTTGACAGCCATGCACATACTGATGGATGCAGATGTATGTCACAGCCTGTATGTCTGCACCTATATCTGGCAACTACAACTACTCCATCACTGACTCAGTAGCTCAGTCTGTTAAATGAATTGTATACAGAACATTTTGCCACACACAGTACTGGATTCGAATCCAGTGTGTTGCACATCAATTACATTGTTATGAAGACAGCAAGTAATGACTGAGTCTTGCACTTTTAATCCATATAGGTTACTGCTACTGAATTATCTGCTACCCAGTTTTAAAAGTCAAAGGCCTGCAGGTAGGGACACACTGCACATATTTCTATAGTCTAACTATATGCCGCCTACTACTCTGTTATTGGCACTGTTGCATAACAGATATACATTAAGCACATGCCTCGATTGGACTGTAAAGGTTACCCCTATCCTGGTTCTGCTGAAATGACAGGGATGACACTGCTGCCACAGTTACACATATAGCTTGCTGCCCTTCAAAGTGCTCATACTCGTCCTTATGTGTCCTAGGCTGCAGCAGCAGCTGCAGCCTGGATCATACACAACTGTATATTAAGCTAGCTGCTACAGACCTACCATACCTCACAACCCACTAGAACTATGGATCCAGACAAAACCATATATAAGGGGGGGGGGCAAATGTCCAGCAATACTGACACATTTAACAGTTTTCCCCTACAAAGATAGTGAGCTGATAGAATAGAAGTTACCACATTAGCATGTATATTCTGATGGCTATGATGTGTGACACTCACATGTCTCTCTCTC
The DNA here is from genome assembly GCF_019279795.1 of Protopterus annectens. Classification (NCBI taxonomy): domain Eukaryota; kingdom Metazoa; phylum Chordata; order Ceratodontiformes; family Protopteridae; genus Protopterus; species Protopterus annectens. The sequence goes on from NC_056726.1 coordinate 182,988,249, forward strand.
TCTCTCTCTCCTTACTGACCTCAACCCACAATGTTTAACAATGAGCCACCAGATGATCACAATGTCATGGTACACTGGTCATACATAGCTATAACTGTGGACATACCTCACAAATCACAACAGTGGACAGTATTTGTACCTACCCTATGTGATGCTGTAGTCTCCACTAATATCCATCTCAAAGACTAAGAAAGGGGCCTAGACCTACATGAAGGCCTTAAATATTGCAATGTGGTGCCTTGTCATTGGCTAATGAAAGTGCAACTCAGCTGTTTTGGATGCAATTAGCAAGTCTGAGACACGGATTGGTGCACAGGCAATTACCTGATAATGATCATTATGTACAAAAGGCAAGCAACTGCTTATGGAAAACAGGTCTGTATGTTGTTTTGCTCACACAGACAACAGATATGGAAGATATCTGCTGAGGACCACTTCAAAAATGGATTACCTCACTCTACCATGTATGTAACAGATGTCCCCATATAATGGGTTGCAGATGGGAGGATGGAGGCATGGGAAATAGGGTGTACAACAGTAGACCTGTCATACATCTATAGTATTGACATGTTGGTAATATTCTAATGTCCAACAGCTACAGGCATGCCTCTCAACTGTCCCTGCTTTGAGTCAAATCCCAGCTGTGCCCCTGGTACACTGACCTACAATGGTCAGCTGTTGTAGGAAAGCTAGTGGAATCTGTGTTAGACATAGTGACACTAATTGACGGTGTACACTCCTGTAACATCAAACAATGTAATGTAATTCACATCTTCTCAGTCTGTCAGTGTCACACATTAACAGTTCTGACATAGTAAAGGTGTCCCTGACAGTCCCTGATGTACTCCGGCTAGGTCACTGTTTTGTTGACAGTCATCCCTCAATGGTTGAGAGCTATGGCTAACATACCTGTCAACCCCCTACAATAGGGATTCAGGTCATAGCCATAATTAATGGGGGGATACAGGCCCAAACTCACCGACAGAGAATACATACAAAGTAAGGCTATGAATACACTAACAGATATTACTGTAGCATACGTGTTTTCTGAGGGGTCTGGTGTGTAACACTCAGATTCTCGATTTCCTGACAACAGCTATTAATGAATGCCAACCATTTGTCAGACATCCATATAAGTGTGCCAAAAGGACCACATCTGTGAGGCACATGTTCACATTCTGCAAACATCTGTGTAGTGGACAGGTATGATGCCTACAGAGAACATATACTACAGCAGGTTTGCACTATTGTCTGTTGTTGTGTCAAACAGGTGTTGCTGGACTGTCCATATATAATTGTTGTAATATCACACAACTATTTGTCTGGCAGTGGCTGTATGACATATTAGTGAGACCTTGCCTATAGGGGCCACACCACAGTAGACTGCAGTGATGGGTGTAGAGACATACAGCAGAATCTGTCATGGCATACAGAGACATACTTAGTATTGCTACTATCGTACTGATAGCCGCACATGTAGTGTGTTGATAGACTGTGGGGTATGATGTGTGAGGGAGTGGAGGATAGTGCAGGCTGTATTGGTTGTGCAGGGTCTGTTCATAGAGGATGTCCACGTATCTGGTCCTGTAATGTGTTCCCCTCTTGTTGTCTTTCAGGAACAATGTATCACAGGAGGCATGCACCATTCACAGCTGCAGAGAATGCTATTATCCTGGATGGCCTCAAACGGCATCATCACATCTGCTATCTAGGGGTCGCCAAAATCATGAACAGTGTGCTGCAGTGTGGGGTGACCTTGTCAGGGTGGTTAACCAAATTAGCCAATAGGATAGGACCTATGAGGAGGTCCAACATCAGGCCACAGATATGCTCAATGCTGCATGTCAAAGCATAGCTGCTGTGGCCAGGAATCATGCTGCCACCCATGGAGGGGTTGTAACAGAACAACCACACTCAGCCACAGAGGACTTCCTGGCAAACCTAGAATCAACCACCAGCTCCTAGGCGTCCATCATCCCATACATCCTAGGGGGGTGTGCCACAGTGTTCATATTAAAGGAGTATCTAGGTAAGCTTACTTTGTTCACCAGTGTAATACTGTATCAGTCACTGTGGCAGGCTTTGCATACCAGTACATGAGTATCAGGTCTATCAGCATGGGGGGGGGTTGTTTTAATGCACAATTGTGCACACATACTCAGAATATCAGCAATGTAGGCAGTTTCACATTAGCTACTGTACATGTGGATATACATACATATTACCTTCTAACACTGTAACATTTGGTATTGCTGACAATCCCTCTCCCTCACCTTTTCACAGAATCCATCTTAGCACTATCCTCCCAACTATCCAAAAACAGCCCTACATATAACCTAACCAAATGCCCTGACAACTTCCCATCCTTTACACTCTCACCCATTCCCACCTCAATAATTAAAAAACACATCCTAAAACTGAAATCTATCACCCTTGCCACTAACAATCTGCCAGCCAACTTCCTAAAAATAGCTGTTGAATTATTATCCTATCCTATTCCTATTTTTATCAATCGCTCCATACAAGAAGCATATGTCCCACAGCTATGGAAGGTATCATACATTATTCCACTGTATAAAGGTGGGAACTCTTACGAATATTCAAATTATTGCCCCATTGCCATTCTATCCCCCTTATCTAAAATACTAGAGAAATGTATACATTCTCAGGTAACACAATTCCTAAACTCACACCATCTCCTCTCCCCCACACAGCATGGCTTCCGACAACACCATAGCACAACCACCGCTCTGCTCTCTTTCACCAATCTAATCAACCAACAAAGAAATAATAATAACTTTGTATCTGCAATATTTCTGGACCTCTCCAAAGCATTTAACATGGTTTCACATTCCATACTACTAGACACCCTGACATCCCTATCCTTTACCCCTTCCGTTATAGCCTGGTTTAAAAGCTATCTGTCAAATAGGCAACAATCTGTCCAATGACAAAGTGTACTATCCTCCTTACTCCCAACTACCACAGGTGTACCACAAGGCTCCATATTAGGCCCACTTCTTTTCTCCATATTTATAAATAACCTCCATACCACCACACAGCATGCTTCACTTATACAATATGCTGATGATTCAACTCTTATCTGGTCAGCTCCATCACTTCCCACCCTACAATAACTCACCCAGGAATCCTTTAGCTCTGTGTAAAGTTGTATCACTCGGATCCAACTTATCCTAAACCCTAATAAAACCAAATTACTACTTTTCACCCCCAGCAAAACCATTTCCACCCCTCTATCCTTCACTCTCTCCTCCAAAATGGCACTGTTATCTCTTCCTCTGACCATACCAAACTCCTAGGCATTGAAATTGATAAAAATCTACACTTTGATGTCCACATTTCACAAACTATCAAAAAAGTCCATAAAAAATGGGAACACTATATAGGCACTGGAAATCCCTCTCGAAACAAGTATGGATTACCCTAGCCCAAACTCACCTCTTGTCTACCCTAATATATGCTGCTCCAATTCTTACCCAGCTTAGAAAACTTGATCTTGCCAAACTCGAATCATGTTATAATAAAATCGCCAAGTTTGCAAACAACTCCACCTTTAGAGCCCACCATTGCCAGGCTCTAAGGGAACTGCAATGGCTGGAGCTTCCCCAGCTACTAACCTACTACCAATTAGTCATTGCCTACAATGTGGTAACACATCCAGAAAAAAAACCTGCACTAGACCAACTTCTCATCCACTATAATACAAATCATCCTCTTCACTCTTCCAACAAGCCCCTCCTCCATATCTCTAGGGCTAACAATACTGCAGGGAAAGCACTGTTCTCCCACTCCATAGCTAGAACCTGGAATAATCTCCCTCCTGCTCTGATTTCTGACCCTACCTCTTCTCACTTTAAAAACTCACTTAGAACACACTTAAAGAATAAGTGGCTATGCCCATGTATTACATAAGTCCTCAGATTATTCCACTTATATACCTCACTTGCTAATATAGCTACTGTAATATTTATTACAGTCTAGGTCTTCTCTTAATGCTAATTGAATTTATATACTTATTCTGTTATTAACCATGTGTAACTATTTTTCCTGTATATATAGGTCTTATTTATTTTGCTGTATACTGTATTTTAACATATTGTTTGAAAATTCTCTGTATACTGTATTTTAACATATTGTGTAAAATTTTACTTGCTGTGGAGTTTTTCTCCCTGGGCCTCCACTGAAAATGGACCTGTGTCCAGTCGGACCATCCTGGTTAACAACTGTAAAATAAATAAATACATTTTCATATGTCCATCAAGTGTGGCAAGCGTCTGTGGTCCTGTACCTGGTAAGTGTGATACTGTTGTTTTACGGATTATATATACCCTAAGAATGTTAAGGACTGCCATTTTGCAGTAAGCACAACTGTTATGCTTAGCCAGAGTAGAATAGTTGTATGTTCCATTTCGGAGCAGTTAACTACAGTGCATACAATGGGCAATAACAGCTGTGTATTGGTACAAACATTAACACATTTGCACTTATAGTCATGAACAAGTACGCAGCCTGCTATACAGGAGACAATTACTCCAAGATGCCTGTTAGCACACTATAGGGAGATGGTACATACCTGCAGCAATGATACTACAGCAGGCATATTATTCTCAGGATAGGTGTACTGGGTATTATGTGTAGTTCTATCACATACACTGTCATATTGCGTACCTCACAGGTATATTGTACTGGCAACATTCACTGTATGTAGCTGAAGTGCATGTTATAAAGGGTCTGTCTTGCCTGTGTATGTTATGTGTTTTTGTGTTGTGCATGAGATTAGTGATGATAAGATGTGGAACTGGTAATGCAGTTGTGGCTCCTCATCTGTATGAGTCTGTGTGGATTGCCATATATAATAGTACTGATTTTGTCATCCTCCTCACAGGTGAATGAGGGGGTTGGAGTCTGTCCCCCACACATCCTGATGTCAGTGTCCCATCAGCCTCTGATGATGATGGTGGCCATATTGAGGTACAAGTGGGGTTGTCATGGGGTGAATCTGTTCCAGAAGTTGACATCCCTTTTCCGCTCCATTGTCCCCACTCAAAGTCAGTATGCCCACACATACCCAGTCCTCAGAGGCCACAGATATTGGACAGTCAAATGGCAGCGACATTGAAAATGACAGTGTGACAACTATGGCATCAGTGAGTGTAGTCACTGACCATAGCCAGATAGCTGGCAAGGTCCCACACAGTCAGCTTGACAGGGGTGCTCAAAGGAGGACTGCTGTCCATCCACCTGCTGTCACAGGTGTCACATCATGGGTCACTCACCGCATGTTTCGTGTCGTCATGGAGGGGCAGGCATGTACTGAACACAACACCAGATGGATGCTCAGGGTTATGGATGCAGCACAGTCTGATATCTGTGATTGCCTCCACTGCATTGGTGATGCCATATATCATTTCACTGATGTAGTGGGCAAACAGTGGGCTGAGACAGTGTCTGTCTTTGCCACACATTGTCTGTGCTGGAACATCTGGTTGGAGTAGGGCATTGGGCACATAGTAGTAGGTCATCAACTTCATCTTCTAAGAATCCACATGGCTGTGTACAGTCATGCTTCCATAGTGGCAGTACCTCCAGTGCTACAGAGGGAAATGTGCTGTCCACACCACGATGTGGCAGGTCATGGGCACGTGGTCCTGGGTGGTCCCATAGGGGACACAGGCCCAGCAGACATCAGTCACCATCAGCTACTAGCACAGAATCTGACCTTGGGCATGGTGGTGCCAGTGCCACTCCTGACAGAGCAACTTCCTGTGTTCATGGCCAGAGAAGGTGAACTGTTCACTCTGCCATGTATGGTCCACTGCTGACTGACATACACAAATGTAGGGCTAGCACTGGGCTTGACTGTGTACATGCACACCCTCAAACATCACTGTCACATCCAGGTCACCAACAGATACATACGGCACCTCTCCATGGCCCATCTAGCAAAAACCCCTTCCTGACTCACACACATGCTGTCAACTGTATGGCACAGCCTAGGCCTCTGGCACCCCCACACTACACCCTGTGCATGTGATGATACCTGTGCCACATCCTTGCCATCCATGCCATCAATGCAAAGACATGCAAATATGTGTCTGATGCACAGGATGACTACATTACTTTTGATGTACTTGTGTAGTGCAGTATTGCTACGTCATGGCAGGTGTTGTGAGACATGACAGGTACTGTGTGCTGGCATGTGTCACGACTACAAACCTTTTGTATATCTTAGTTGCATAATGTTACACTGGCGGTAGTGTGACAGAATGACAGGTGTATTACGGACCTGTGAATGTTTCGGTTCCAGGGGTTTAAGTGGTCATTCTGTGGACACATGGTGGCAGCACAACAGAAATATGATGTCAGCAAGGTAAGGCAGTATTCGTGCATGGTTCTCTAGGTGCATATGTGTAGAAGGGTGTGTCTGGGACAATGGAGGCAGCCAGCATAATTATGCATTGATATTTTGTGACAAGGTCTGCTTCCCTTAATGCATGTCACCTGTGTTTTCTGAACATACAAACCTAGATGGTGGCAGACAGCAGTTATGCCTAATGTAGATGAGAGCAATATAAGACCAGGAGCTTGTCACAGGGCTGTAAAATGCATAGCCATTGCACAGAAATATCCCATATGGGCATGTCTGTAGTGATAAAAGGGGATATATCTGGACACACATAAACACACACACATACAGAGTTGGCTGGTATGAGACTAGAACCCCTACCTATTTACTAGTACACACTATAGCTTGCAGTACTTATCGCTTGTGCCACAGAGTTTATCTGATACTGGACTGTCACCTAGTACTCTTAAGGTGGATGACATCAGCAGGCCTTGTGGAGGGCCCATAAAATGCATAACCATTGCACGGAGATAGCCCATATGGGCATGTATGTAGTGCTGCAGATGTATATATGTATACACAGACATACACACACACACACACACACACACATACACAAAAAGTTGACTGATGTGTGATTAGAATCCCTACCTATCTAGTACTCCACACTACAGCTTGCATTACTTTTCTCATGCGCCATGTAGATTTCTTGATATTACACTGTCAGCCAGTGCTGTTAAGGTGGATGACATCAGCAGGCTTTGTAAAGGAGGCCAGTGTAGATGCCATCAGGTAGTCACAGGGCTGTAAAATGTATAACCATTGCACAGACATAAGCTTGTCTGTACTGTTGCAAGTGGAGATATTTACAAACACACACACACAGTTGCCTGTTGTGAGATTAGAACCCCTACCTATCCTGTAGTACACACTACAGCTTGCAGTACTTATCATATGTACCATGGAGATTATTTGATATTACACTGTCAGCCAGTGCTCTTAAGGTGGATGACATCAGCTGGCCTTGTAACAGAGGCCAGTGGCTAATCGGTGGGCAGCTTGTCTGACACACACACACACACACACACACACACACACACACACACACACACACACACACACACACACACACACACACACACACACACACACACACACACACACACACACACACACACACACACACACACACAGTTGGATGATGTGAAATTAGAACCCCTACCTATCTAGTATTACACACTATAACTCACAGTACCTATTGCATGTGCCACACTGTTTATTTGATAACACACTGTTAGCCAGTGCTCTTAAGGTGGATGACATCAGCAGGTCTTGTAATGGAGGCCAGTATTGAGGCCAGCAGTTAGTCAGTGGGCATAAAATGTATAAAAATTGCACAGATAACCCATATGGGCTTGTCTGAAGTGATGCATGGGGATATATTCACACACACAGAGTTGGATGATGTGAGATTACAACTCCTACCTATCTAGTATTACACACTATAGCTTCCAGTACTTATCACATACACCACAGAGTGTACTTGTTGTTAGACAGTCAGCCAGTGCTCTTAAGGTGGATGACATTAGCAGACCCTGTAGAGGAGGGAATTTAGAGGCCAGCAGCCAGTCACAGGACCATAAAATGTATACCATTGCACAGAGACAGCCCATATGAGCATGTCCATAATGCTGTGAGGGGATATACTGACACACACACACACACACACACACACACACACACACACACACACTTGGAAAATGTAAGATGAGAGATTAGAAATTCTACTGAACTAGTATTACACACTACCTATCACACATACTACAGGTTATGTCTGTTGTATATGTTGATCTAGGCACAGTACTTGTGGAGTACACAAAGTGGCCTTGTGTTAGACAGCATGTGTGGCCTGCAGAGTGATACTGCTTGGTATTGTTATTGTATCTAGTGTGTTAGGGGTGGAATACCTGGTAATATTCCTGCTATGTGTGTACACTTACCAATCTGGCCATATGTGGCTGTTTGCAGTTGACAGGCAGACATGTGGCCAGGGACAATATGGCCAGTCCAAGGACTGCGTTGCATCCATTATACATTAAACCACCTGCGTACCTATGTCTGTCTGCAGGTTGACAGCCCGCAGGCTCAGGGGTCTGTGGGTGAGTGGATTATGTACTGTTGCAGCCTTGGTCTTGTGCCATCAGACAGCTGTTGTGATGTGTAGGTGCAGATAAGCCCAGCATTCAGGGGTATGTGGGAACATTCATACATCTCCACCCATATCTATATCAATGTGTATCACATGGTTCTCTCCACAAATGTAGCTGTGTATGTCAGTACTGCAAATGTGTTCTGTAGAAGTATTGTACTACATATAACCATATATACATTAGATATATATATATTTATATATATATACACATATATATATATATATATATATATATATATATATATATATATATATATATATATATATATAGTGGATAAAAGTTTACACACCCCTGTTAAAATGCCAGGTTTTTGTGATATAAAAAATGAAACCACAATAAATCATTTAAAAACTTTTCCCACCTTTAATGTAACCTATAACCTGTACAATTCAACTGAAAAACATACAAATCTGTTAGGGGAAAAATATAAAAAACATGCAATATGCTGGTTGCATAAGTGAGCATACCCTTAAAGTAATAATTTGTTGTGTGTGCACACCCTTAAACTAATACTTTTTTGAAGCACCTTTTGATTTAATTACAGCATTCAGTCTTCTTGAGTAGGAGTCTATCAGCATGGCACATCTTGACTTGGCAATATTTGCCCACTCTTCCTTGCAAAAGTGCTCCAAATCTGTCAGATTGCGAGGGCATCTCTTATGCACAGCCCTCTTCAGGTCACCCCACAGATATTCTATTGGATTTAGGTCTGGGATCTGGCTGGGCCATTCCAAAATGTTAATTTTCTTCTGGTGAATCCATTCTTTTGTCAATTTGGATGTATGCTTAGGGTCATTGTCGTGTTGAAAGGTGAAATTCCTCTTCATCTTCAGCTTTCTAGCAGATGCTTGAAGATTTTGGGCCAAAAGTGACTGATATTTGGAACTGTTCATAATCCCCTCCACATTGACTAAAGCCCCAGTTCCAGCTGAAGAAAAGCAACCCAAAAGCATATGTGATTTTTTAAAAAACAAGTGAAGTAGTACAAATGTGTACATTAATATGCACACCTTTATTTTATTTCATGCAAAGTAGGGTGTTCTTTTGGTAATTATTTGGTTTGAATGCACAAATGTCTTTTCTTATGGTATCCTATTCATACCGAACATTTATATTATGTATATAATTTCGCATTTTTAAATGTCATTGATTGTCAGGTAATATAATATAACATTTCAGTTTAAATTACAAACTATATATATATATATATATATATATATATATATATATATATATATATATATATATATATATATATATATACATATTCTTAATTATATCAGTTTAATTATTGCATTTTTGGTTTTGGAAGTTATAATGTCATTGTTTTTGATACATAGTATCTGTGTATAGCTTTAAGCAACAATGTTGCTTTAAAGTTGTGGTCTAAAATGTCACTTCCACTTTGGTTTTAAATATGATGTGTGTAACCAATTTTTACTTCTGAAGAAGTTTGCTTTGGTGCAAACGAAAAGCGCTTTAAGTCTTGGTATTAAATGAAAGACCTGTTTTCTGAGCTGTGCCTCCTTTGTTATTTTAAAAGTTTTTTCATGTTTTTAGAGATTCTGAAGTCATGGCATCTGGCGCAGCCAGTAGTCACAGTCTTTTTCCTACTGCTGATGAAGCAGTCAATGTGGGTAGTGACAACGCTGGTAGTAACAACAATGGAAATACCAAGAATTTACTTAGTTCCCTAGCCATCCAAATTCAATCAATTATAATTGGGTGACTTCAACTACCCAAACATAGACTGGGAGCATTACTCTAGCTCCAACACCCTAGTCCAAAGGTTCCTAGAATTTATAAACTCAAATGCTATGGAACAACTTATTACCACTCCCACAAGAGGGGAAAACATACTGGACCTGATCATCACCAACATGGGGACTCTATGCTCCAGACCAGAAGTGTATCCCTCACTGGTAAGATCAGACCATAAACTAATCTCACTGGATATTCACATCCCGACCCCACCCCCTGCCCAGAAAACCACAGTGAAAAACTTCTCTAAAGCAAATTTCACACTCCTCAAAACCGAGGTGGAATCCTTCAAAGCCCTCGGGCCTGTGGAAAATACGGCCCAGACCACAGAATCCTTTATAAATGCATTCTATGAACACCTTCAGGAATGCATGGATCATGCAATCCCAAATAAAACCAAGACCCAATCTTCCAAAGGCAGACGTCCTGTCTGGTGGACCCCAGCCATAAACAAACTATACAATAGAAGGAGGAAGTTACTAAATGATAGAGCAAAATCCCAAAAGGGAAGGCATCACTGATCAGTATTAGCAAAAACTACGGGCACTCATAAAATTGTCTAAGGCCAGCTTCGAGAGAAAAATTGCACAGGACACTAAGGATAATCACAAGGCTTTCTTTAGTTATGTTAGGAACCTGGGTGGTAATTCCCAGATATGCTCAGAATTAGTCCAAAATGACAAAAAATACACTGAACTCACAGACATTGCCAACATCCTAGCTGACAGGTTCAGCGCAAACTCCCCCCCCACCAAAAGGGCAAATATCTATCCCAGCAGAGTTCTGCCCCCCTGACATCTCAGATGCTCAGGTAAGAGCCGCCATCTCCAAAGCAAAAAACACAGCATCAATGGGACCAGACAGTGTCCCGGGCTGCATCCTACATGAACTCCAAGAAGAGCTAAACCCAAACATAAAACTACTGTTCAATCTCAGCCTTACTACAGGATATGTGCCCAAAGAGTGGCGTACAGCAACAGTGGTCCCTCTCCATAAAGGTGGTGCCTCAATGGATCCTGGAAACTATTGTCCCATAAGCCTGACTAGCTTGGTCTGCAACGCTATGGAAAGGATCATCATGGACCTCATAAATAAAGATATTGGGGACCTACAGACACTGGATCCTACCCAGTTCGGCTTTGTTAAGGGCAGATCCTGCCTCTTAAACCTGGTTGATTTCTTTGAAACAGTCACCAAGGCCATTGACGAGGGGAAGGTGGTCCACACAGCCTACCTGGACCTCGCAAAAGCCTTCGATACAATACCCCACTCGGGCATTATAGATAAGCTCACCAGCTTAAATATAAACCCCTATGTCACTAGATGGATTGCAAACTGGCTCAAGGACAGAACCCACATGGTTAGAATTGCTGGAGCCATGTCAGACTCCAAACTAGTTACAAGTGGTGTCCCACAAGGCTCAGTCCTGGTACCTCTCTTGTTCGGTATATATTTCTCAGAGGTACAGGCCAACATGGAAGGACTGTGGCTGACCAAGTTTGCAGATGACTGCAAACTGGGCACCATAATCGACTCTCCAGCCAACACAAGCATCCTCCAAAAGGGCCTCATAGAAACAGACAACTGGTGCCAGAGCCATGGCCTCAAGCTAAATGCCAAAAAGTGTATAGTCATCTCCTTTGGCAAAAACAAGGTGCCCGCAAATTACCACATAGGTGGTAATCCATTAAGTACAGAAGAAGTAATTAGGGACCTGGGGACCCAAGTTGATAGCAATCTCTCATTTGACAACCATGTGGCCAAAGTGGTTAGAAAAACATTTTATATAGCCCACCTAATCATGAAGGGATTCACATCTAGATCAGGGGAGGTCATCGTGCCTCTTTACTCATCCCTCATCAGGCCCATAATTGAGTACAATGCCCCTTTTGGGATGTACCTTACCAGACACCTGCAGCAACTGGAAAGACCCCAAAAGTACCTCACCAAGAGGATCAAAGGGCTCAAACAGATGCCATATGCTGCCCGGTTAAAGAAACTCCAGCTCTACTCAGTGGCATACCGCCTGTTCAGAGGCGATCTGTGCCTGATGTATAAAGCCATGTCCAACCCGGAATTAATGGACATGCTGCACCTCAGAAAATCCAAATCCCATCGAGCTACATGCTCGAGAGACTTGAACCTCAGCACTGAAATAAATAGGACATGCTGGAGGGACACATTCATAACCCAGAGGCTCCCTTCACTCTGGAATAAAATCCCAGTCCAGGTTAGGCAGAGTCCCTCATTGACTCTCTTCAAGAGGAATCTTGATGAGTGGATGGGATATTGTAGGTTTACCCCGGGTATCACTTCTGTGTCACTGTTAGACAGAGGCACAGTATACTAACCTCGAAAAAGGGCATAGCAAAATAAATTTAAAATGGGTGGCGAAAGCCAAACACATTCTGGCTAGGCTTATAAATGCCCTAGGGCAGATAGCCTAGTATGAACCTATGAACCTATAGGAAGGCTAGACCAGCTGGATGAGAACCAGCGTATTCTCCGTGAGTCATTCAGTATGTCTCAGCCGTCCCAAACGCGAGAGGGTGGTGGTAACAGCAGTAACTTACAAAACCAACAGAGAACTGGCCTTACTTATTCTACGGGCAGTTCGCTTAACCTTACAACTGGGTTATCCAATGGTTCGAGTGTAACATCTACCCAGCGAATGGCTAACGCTGATAACTCATTGGAAATTGTGAGAACATCACAACCTGCACTTGGCGGGCAGTCGATTGAACAGTGGCAACAAGGCTTCAATCATAGTTCTGAAGGGCTTAATGGCATTACTTCCTCGGGGCTTATTGGATCATCGACCGTGCCATCCCTAACTACATGGATAGCGGCTGAATTCAGTCTATCAGGTGTATTGAATGGGAGAACAGCGAGTGATCTGGCTGGAGGAGGTAACTGTTTAGCTTCTGACCTGGTGACTAATTTAAAATACTTTGACTCTTATTTACTCAAAGTTAAAAAATTACAACTTGAGATTGTTTATTTTCGGGAATGCCTCAAGTTGAAAATAGTGCCGAAAGGCATGAGATGCTATCATTTCCCTACAGGCCCAGAAGTGAACTTGGAGTTCCATCAAGAACTTATTAAACTTTTTGATAGACATGGTTCAGAACTTATAGAAGTTATTATTAAGCATTACAACAAATGGGTGGAGGAAACGATCAAGGCTATAATGGAACTGGACATTAAAATCAAATCCGACCTTAATTTCGACCGTTACAAATTTGAATACAATCGCATTTTCCTAGTATTGACCAGCATATGTCCAAGCTTAAAGTGAATAAAATTAAAAAACTCGAAAGAGACTTATTCGCATATGAGCATGGGACATCTTACCCCACGCCTTCAGGTGCTCAGGTGTGGCATAAACTAAATCATACACATAACCAGTTGGCCTCAGGTTCTGGTGGTAATAGTAATCGTATGGGTAATAACAGACAAAATCTTGATGCCTTGGACAATGATTTATCACCCTTCGGTGACGATTTATGTGACTGTCTTGGTGAACCTGATCTCAATGAAGCAGTGGAGGTGAGGAGGAGTGAGAGATTGATGAATGCCTCTAAACCAGCTAATGGCCCTCAAACTCAATTAAATTCAGCTCACAATCAGAATTTTCAGCAGGGCAACCACACAGGGGCCAGGGTGAAGCAAAAGCAACCCCAACAGTTCAACAAGAGGAACAAAAACAACAAATGGAACTAGTCTTGGAAGTGATCCAACTTCCTAATGTTATGTCATCAGAGGTGGATCACCAAGTTCCCTTACAGGCCAGCTATAATGGTGGTGTTTGTGAAATGGCTAACCATGTGTCTGTTGGTCCTTCAACAGTCACCAACCACAAGGGTGACTTTAAAGTCTATAACTATTCAACAGTAACTATTACCTCAGAGATGGCTGACCTGTTGTCAAAAGGAGACACCTTTGTCCCAACTCAAAAATTGGATTTAGTTAAAACAGTTATTGACATTCAACTTTATGTCAGAAAACTGAATTTATTTTTAAAAATGGGTATCCAGAATAGTGGTCCAACTAATGCCAGCACTTTTTTGTACCAAGTATTTACAGCCCTCCTCTACACCCAGTTCTACAAATGTTTGAGCAGATTTGCGAGCTTGAGGCAAATCCTTCATATCTGTCGGAAGAAGGGAGTTAAATTTAACACCACAAAAGAGGAAAAGGATTATTTAGATTTCATCAGGTCACAAAATATCTGTGTATGTAAGCCAGACAAGGGGGGTGGTCTAGCGGTGTTTGATAATAGTGATTATGAGAGATGTATGAAGTCACTCCTTGACTCTCCAGCTTAGCCTAGTTCATGATCGGAGGTCAATAAAGCTTATCATCTTATCAATAACTGCATCAATGATTCATTCATTGAGGGGAGGATTGAACAGAATATATATAATTACTTAACAATGTCCTACCCGAGGTACCCCTACTTGTTTGGAACCCCTAAGTTACATAAGTGTTTGGAAGAACCACCTATGCGCCCACTTGTGGATGGACACGATTCCCCCCCATGTACCCCATAGCTAAATTCATTGATAATTTGTTGAAAAAGTATTTGAAATCAGAGACACAGGTGTGCAGGGATTCTTGGTCATTCCTGGAAGAGTTGGATAAAACTGAATACAAGGATGAGTATAACTTCTTAACAATAGATGTTAAGGATCGATATACGTGTATCCCCCATATTATGGGAATCAAATGGATTTCTTTGATGTTGAAGAGGAAAGGGGCCTCCAATAGTGAAATTAGTTTGGTCATGGAACTACTTGACTTGGTTCTGACCAAAATTTTTTTTATGTTGGACAGGAATTTTATTTACAAAGGATCGGGGTTGCTATGGGTTCACCGTGTGGGGGTAGCTTTCCTAACCTCGTCATGGCATATTGGGAGACTGAGTTCATCTTTAAAAAGGTTGATATATCAAGTAACATTGTTCATTACACTCATTTTTTTTGGACGATATTTTCATCCTGTTCAGAGGTCCTTCCCAGGCGAGTACAGAACTAGTTGAGTACCTTAACCAAACTACTGATTTTCTCCAATTCACTTCAGTTTTAAATACAGAAGTAATAGCATACTTAGATGTTTGGTTGGAGGAAAAATAGAACCCAAGGTTACTTTGAGGGTAGTATTCATAGGAAGGCTACCTACTCGAATGACTTTCTACACTTTTCGAGCTGTCATCCTTCCCACCAGAAATGCTCTGTTGTGAAGGGCCAACTGCTAAGGGCTGCACGTATTATTACACAACAGAGCGATTTCTTGGTTGAGTGCCAGTTCCATAAATCCATGTTTTTGGGCCTTGGCTACCCTGAGTATTTATTAGATAACCTTATAGAAGAAGTTAGTCTCAAGAGACTTGACAGGGTTTATACCCATATTTTAAATGCCAAGTCCCATGGATTGAATACATCTTCCAATTCCAATTCCCCACCCCGAGATGGCACCCCAATCCAACTTAATGGTGATAGTTTAATTACTAACAATAGTGAACCATGTCTGAACTTCATAACAACCTTCAGCTGTGATAGTTACTTGTTGACTGATATTTTAATAAAGAATTGGAACCTATTTAGAGTTACTCCACTGCTGTTAGAGAAAATAGATAATGCTCCCAACATAACCTTCAGGAGAGGGATGAATCTCAAAAATTTATTGGAAACACATGGACGGGATACCCCAAGAGTTACAGGAATGTTTAAATGTGAATCCTGTAGTATTTGCAGGCATATACAGGCATATAGAAGTCACCAATTCATTTACAATAGATCAAGTTTAGTATAAGGTCAATTCTAGATTTAATTGCCAGTCTAAGAATGTGGTGTATCTAGCTAGATGTAAAATTTGCCCAGCATATTATATTGGGAAAACGGAGCGTAGGCTCTGTGACAGAGTGTATGAACACCAATATGCAATCTCCAAGGAGAAACTGGAAAATGCATTGGCAAAACATGTTTATTTATGTCACGGGCATGGATTCACTTACATGACAATTGATCAGGTACTCCAACCCCTAAGGGGTGGACCAACTCCCCTTCATTTAGAAGAACTTGAACTTAGATGGCAGATAAAATTGAATGCCTACAAATTTCCAGGGCTTAACGACATGTGTTCCATCAGTTGTATATTGAAATGTATATGTATATGTGTGTATATATATATATATATATATATATATATATATATATATATATATATAGAGAGAGAGAGAGAGAGAGAGAGCTGTATATTGAAATGTATATATATATATATATATATATATATATATATATATATATATATATATACATATTCTTAATTATATCAGTTTAATTATTGCATTTTAGGTTTTGGAAGTTATAATGTCATTGTTTTTGATACATAGTATCCATGTATAGCTTTAAGCAACAATGTTGCTTTAAAGGTGTGGTCTAAAATGTCACTTCCACTTCGGTTTTAAATATGATGTGTGTAACCAATTTTTTACTTCTGAAGAAGTTTGCTTTGGTGCAAACGAAAAGTGCTTTAAGTCTTGGTATTAAATGAAAGACCTGTTTTCTGAGCTGTGCCTTCTTTGTTATTTTAAAAGTTTTTTTGTGTTTTTAGAGATTCTGAACCCCAAAGCATGATACTGCCACCACCATGCTTCACCGTGGGGATGGTGTTCTTTTGGTGATGCGAAGTGTAGTCTTTGCGCCAAACGTACCTTTTGGAATTGTGGCCAAAAAGTTCAGCCTTGATCTCATCAGACCCACACATTTTCTCACATGCTTTTGGAAGACCTAAGGTATTGTTTTGCAAATTTTAGCAAGGCCTGGATGTTTTTCTGCATAAGAAATATCTTCCGTCTTGCAACCCTACCCCATAGCCCAGACATATTGTGAATACAGGAGATTGTTGTACACAACCAGTACTTGCCAGAAATTCTTGCAGCTCCTTCAGTGTTGCTGTAGGACTCTTGGCAGCCTCCCTGACCAGTTTTCATCTTGTCTTTTCATCAATTTTGGAGGGACGTCCAGTTATTTGCAACATCACTGTTGTCATATATTTTCACCACTTTTTGATGACTGTCTTCACTGTGTTCCATGGTATAGCCAATGCTGTGGAAATTTTTTTGTACCCTTCTCCTGACTAATACCTTTCAACAATGAGATCCCTTTGATGCTTTGTAAGCTCTCTGCGAACCATGACTTTTGCTGTAGCAGGCAACTGAGTAAATGTCAGGAAAATCCTACTAGGACATCTGAACTTTATATGGGGTTAATCAGAGTCTCTTTAATTGATGGCAAGTGGGTACCCAAGAAGACTGAATGCTGTCATTAAATCAAAAGGTACTTCAACAAAGTATTAGTTTAAGGGTGTGCACACACAACAAAGTATTATGCAACCAGCGTATTGTACATTTGTTTATTTTTTATATTTTTCCCCTAAAAGATGTGTGTGTTTCGCAATTGCCTTGTACAGGTTGTAGCCCACATTAATGTGAAATTCGTTATTGTGGTTACCTTTTGTATAACAGGGGTGTGTAAACCATTTATAGTCTCTCTCTCTCTCTCTCTCTATATATATATATATATATATATATATATATATATATATATAAATATCTATATATTTATGCAACATACAGATAGAGACACTAATCAAGCGTGAGGGGGATAGGGAGAGACAGATATGTATATGTCGCTGTATGTCTGTTCAGCCATATTTCCACAAAGCAGGTCTTTGGGCATTAGAGGCAACAGACTCGGGGTCAAGTTAGCGAAGTTTAGGAGCATGCCCATTGTTATCGTCAATACTTACAAGGTGACTTTAGGCCAGTGCTAACTGTACTCCAATCTGGGATTATTGTGTGCTGCAGGCCATTGGCTGCTGCACCTGTTATCACAGTACTGCAGTTGCCTGATATTGTCCAAAGCATTCCCCGGCTGTTTTGCTGACTTTAATACGTGACTCCAACTTCAGAACTGTAGAGAGCTTCACAGACTATCCAGACTCTTGCCGCATATTTTTGGCCTATTTCACATAACCATTGTTGTTTTCTGGCAAATT
Source organism: Protopterus annectens (assembly GCF_019279795.1). NCBI lineage: Eukaryota > Metazoa > Chordata > Ceratodontiformes > Protopteridae > Protopterus > Protopterus annectens. The sequence continues at coordinate 183,006,651 of NC_056726.1, forward strand.
AGTGGTAAATCAGTCAAGATTGAAGTAAATTAATACTGACAGATCGAGTTTCAGACTCCATGCACAGCAGGAGAGTCATATGAATGCAGGACCTGTTATTTTATCCACATTCTACATTTGTGGAAGCAATTATTTTAGACCTATCCCAGGTTGTGAGCCTTAGTCCCACTTTTATTCACTTTATTGGGCCAGATTTCCTGCTGTAAGAGGTTCAGAGGTATGATATGACTGGGGTACATGGTGAAACACCACACACAGGATGACAGTCTGCATACCTCTCCCTCTACATGTTTTTGCAGAATGCCCAATATTTCGCCCCATATCTCTGCTGTGTTCCTCATACATTTGTGGTTTCCCGGTGCTATACTGTACATCAGTCACTGACTTGTTGTACATATTGACACATTAAACTGATGGCTTTTTCATCCTGCAGCTAATCTGACTTGTTGCAGCCTGCTGTTAAACTAGCATGTAGTGTGTAACTGTTGCAGTATTCATTACAATAGGGATCCCCTGCTAAGGGTAACCTGATGTCTGCCCAATATACCAAAGCCCTAGGTTGCATTAAGGTATGCAGTAAGTCACAAGTATGTTCCCCTTGTAAAGAGTAGGACATAAAGGTGATGGCCAAATGTAAGATCCTCAGAACTGAGAGCATCAGTGGGAATGCCATTCCAAGGAGAAAAGTTAACCAATACTTCCAGAAGAGAAAAGGATCGGGGGGGGGGGAGGGAGGGAGTGAATACTGCAACAGTGAAATGGAAGGACATCTAGCATTATACTAAGATCTTACATAACTGTACTATGTGCTTCCATTTCACTGTTGCAGTATTCATTACAACAGGGAGAGTGCAAAAGCTCAGGAAGAAGAAAGGGAGGAGGAAGGACCAGCAGAGCTCTCTTGAAACCCAAGAAGGATAGCCCTAGCAAAACCAGTTGTAGCTCTGGAAATTCCATTCAACTTGTACTGCTTACCAAATGTATGCACAGAAGTCCAGGTGCCTGCCTCAAGAATATAGTTAGTATCCAAACCCTTGAAAAAGACACCAAAAGCAGCCACAGCCCTAGTAGAATAAGCCTTAACAGAAGAAGGATGGTGTTTTGCCATGAAATGAATAACAAAAGAAAATGGCTTTAGAAATCCAAAAAATAGTTTGCTTGGACACAGCCAGTCCTAAAGACCTAAGATGAAAGGAAACAAATAACTGATCAGGTTTATGAAAAGTTTGTTTTATCCAAATAAAATCAGAGTTGTCTATGCACATCCAGTGTGTGCAGTACCCCCTCACTGACTGTGGAGAAGGGGAAAAAAGTTGACAAATGACTAGACTAATTAAGAGACAACTCATTCACCACCTTGGGTACAAAAGAAGGAATAGTAAAAAGAGACACTCTGTTCTTATGGAACACTAAAAAGGAGGGCAAGCCATAATGGCCTGTAGCTCAGACACCCATCTGGCAGAAATAAGGGCTAACTAAAGTACAGTCTACCAAGAACAATGTTCTAAGGAAGCTGAAGCAACAGGCTCAAAAGGAGCCTGGGTCAATTTTTCCAAAACAAAATTAAGATCCCAGGGAGGATGAACAGACTTTGTAGGAAGCCTAATATGAAGGATGCCTTTAAGAAATAGTTTACTTTCAAATCTAGAAGCCAAAGGAGGTGATAAAGGCAGGCAAGCAGAGATAGCTGATAAGTGGCTCTTAACAGCAGAATAAGCCAACACAGCATTTAGCAGTTTGCACATATAAGAGGGAACCAAAGGAACATCCACATAAAGTGGATCCAGGTTACAAGAAAGGCAACAAACAGAAAACCTCTTCCATTTGGATTAGTAGGACTTTCTAGCAATGGGTTTCCTGGCCTCTTGCTGGAGCCTAAGCATGTTCTCAGAAAAAGGTGTCTATGTGGCATCAAAATCCTATCACCCACAGTGTCAGTTGAAGAGTGGACAGGTGGGAATGGATGAGAGATCCCTTAACCTGTGTGAGTAGGTCTACCCTGTGAGGTAACGTGTGATGGTTGTACTTGGCTAAATGCAGAAGAGGGAGTCAATGCTGTCTCGGCTAAAAGGGAGTCACCAACAGGATCTTGGGAGCATTCTGTTGTATTTTGAACAGGATTTTTGGAATGAGGGGAAGGGGAGGAAAAGCATAAAGAAACATCCCCTTCCAAGAAAAAGGGCTTCCACATTCCAAACCAGAGGATCTGGACCCTGGCACAAAAGGGAGGATGTGGTCTGTTCAGAGGGGTGGCAAAAAGATCCATTTGAGGAGTACCCCACTGGTGGACAATGTCCAGAAACACTTCCCTGTGAAGCATCCATTCATGGAACTGAGTTACAGACCTGCTCAGACAGTCTGCCACAATGTTTTGATATGAGGTAATGTAAATGGCCTGAAGTGTCACTTGATACTGGATACCCACACTAGGAGTGCCAACCGACAAAGCAGATAAGATCTTGCCCCCCCCCCCCTGTATGTTCACATATCTACATCACTGTGGTATTGTCTGTAAACACCTTGAGAGGTCCTGGGTAGAAAAGAGGATGAAAGGCCTGAAGAGCCAGCAGAAGAGCTCTCATTTCTTTGATGTTGATGTGGTCTTTTTGTTGATGAGGTGACCAAACTCCCTGCTCCTGAGAGGGAAGAGGTGGTTGAAAAGGGACCCCTAGATTAAGAGGCAACTACTGAATCCACCACTGAAGTTCCAGCTTGAGACATGTAAGAAGGAACTCAAGAAATCGAGAGAATGAGAATGCTGAAGCCAAATTGACTTTAGAAACCACTGAAGTTATCTCATGTGGAGCTTGGCAAACAGGATTATAGAGCTCTCAGAAATTCCCTGGCTGTTACTGAAGCCAGAGGAAGAAGGGACTGAAAGAAAGAAATGAGAGTTAGGGCCCTAGGAGGAGGCAGGGATGCCAGTATTGGAACAGTTTGGACCCTGCACCCCAAAAAGACATGATCCCGTGAAGGAGTCAGAAAGGATTTTTTGAAAATTATAGTGAACCCCAGGCACTGAAAAAGGGAGATGGCAAAATTAAGATTTTACAGCAATATCTCTGGAGAGGATGCCTGAAACAAAAGGTCGTCCAAGTAGGGAAAAACCTGGATCTCTCTGAGCCTGCAAAAAGCAATCACAGGAGCGAGGCATTTGGTGAATACCCTTGGGGAAGCAGAAAGGCCAAAGGGCAAAGCAGATAAAGTACAGTTGTGTACACTTACCATAAATGTAGATGTTCGAGTGTATTCACTGTTGCAGTCATCACATTTGAGTTATCTGCTTGCAGTAGCCCTCAGTCAGCCTGATTAACAAAGTTTTGGGTTCTGCATTGGTTGCTGTCCCTTCTTCCATGACGTCAGGTCGTCAGGGGTATAAAACATGCAGCTGACGCCATTACATCAGTTTTTCTTGCCCCAGATGTCAGATGCCCCCCTAATGGGAGGCAATCAAGTCTATAAATACAAGGATATACCTCCAACAAAAAAGCAAATATACCAAAAAGCTTTTAGAGCATAGTAAGTGAGAGTAGAGGTTTAGCCAAAAGAAGAAAGGGGGCTGGAGGGAGGGTAACCAGGACTGCAACAGTGAATACACTTGAACATCTACATTTACGGTAAGTGTATACAACTGTACTATGTTCTTCGTGTTTCACTGTTGCAGTCATTACATTTGGGTAGATTCCCAAAGCTAAGGTTGGGAGGAGGAATTTAAATAGAATTAGGACCAGCTATAAGGCCCTGCAAGACTGCAGTGGCACAACCAGCTCTGGATTTAGAGAAAATTGGCAAATGATAATGCCTGGTGAAATTATGTACAGAACTCCAGGTAGCAGCTTCTAGGATGTCCCTAGTAGGGACACCCCTGAGAACGGCTGTAGAGGTAGATGCAGCCCTGGTTGAATGGGGTCTGATGCCCTGTGGGATAGATTTTCCATGGTGCTTATAGCAGAAATGAATGCAGTGGCCTATCCATTTTGAAATGGTTTGTTTTGAAATAGCTTTGCCCTCTGTCCCTGCAGCAAATGCCACCAGCAGTTGTTCATATTTCCTTTGAGGTTTAGTCCTGTCCAAATAGAATCTAAGCTGTCTGTGCACATCTAAAGAGTGCAGTATTCTTTCACCTTTGTTCTGTGGGTTAGGAAAGAAGGTAGGCAAATGAATGGACTGATTAAGAGCCACACTGGATACCACCTTGGGCATGAAGGAGGGATTGGTTCTGATGGACACCCTGTCTGCATGAAAGATGATGAACGGTTCCACTGCCATAAGGGCCTATAATTCAGATCCCCTTCTTGAAGAAGTGATTGCTAAAAGGAAAGCTGTTTTCCAGGAAAGAAATTTTAAATCTGCAGTAGCAGCTGGCTCGAAAGGAGGAAGAGTGAGTTTCTCCAAGACAAAGTTAAGATCCCAGGCTGGAGTTGGAGCTCTCCTGAGTGGCCTTAAATTTTTGGCCCCTTTGAGGAACTGCTTGAGCAGTGTGTGAGAGAAGAGGGGAGGCTCTGTGCTATAATGAGCTGAAATGGCTGAGGCATGAATTTTGATGGAGGAAAAAGACAAGCCCTTATGAAGCATCTCAGTCAAGTATTGTAGAATCTGAGGTAAATTGGGCACTGCTGCATTCCTTCCTAGAGATTGGTTCCAGGCACAGAATCTTTTCCATCTTGCAGCATAAGATTTTCTAGTACTAGGCCTCCTTGCCTCTAAAATGATATCCATCACTGATTTACTGAGGGATGGTAAAGGAGAGATTAGGTAATTATCCAGGCTGCTAGGTTTAGGGTTTGCAACTGAGGGTACAGAATCTGGTTCTCCTGAGACAACAGGGAAGGAGTCTGAGGCAGGTGCCATGGAGCCAAGCATAACACACTGCACAAGAGAGGGTACCAGTGTTGGCGAGGCCAGTCTGGTGCAATTAAAATCGTCCTTGGCTTGTCCTGTTTGATCTTTAGTAGTACCTTGGAGAGCAGAGGCAGAGGAGGAAAGGCATAAACTGATAGGTTTTTCCAGCTGAAGGATAGAGCATCAACTTTCCAAGCTAGCTTGAGGGGAATCCTTGTGCAAAATTTGTCCAGTTGATGGTTCTGGAGGGAGGCAAACAGGTCTATATCTGGGCTCCCCCATTTGCGTGTCAACATTTTGAAAATCCTTGGTTCCAGTTTCCACTCGTGTGGGTCCATGAGGTTTCTGCTTAGTCCGTCTGCCAGTGTATTTAGTTTTCCTGGCAGGAATTGAGCTTGTAGATTCACTTAGTAGCTCAAGGCTGTGTTCCACAATGCCATGGCTAGTCTGCAGAGGGAGTAAGAATGTGTACCCCTCTGCTTGTTTATGTACCACATGACAGTGGTGTTGTCCATCTTTACCATTAGTTGTCCTGGAAGAATGTGGTCCTTGAAGGCTGTCAGAGCATTCTGTACAGCTAACATTTCCTCTTGATTTATGTGCAGGTACATTTGACTTGGGTTCCATTTGCTCTGAATGCACTTCCCTGCCAGGTGAGCCCCCCCCCATGCATAGTCTGATGTGTCTGTTGTTAGGATTTGGGTGACAGGGGGTAATGTGAATGGTAGTCCCCTGTTTTGGTGGAAGGCCTCTGCTCACCAAAGGAACTCTAGGCATAGGCAAGGTATGATAGGAACCCTTGCTTCTAGATCCTTTGACTGTTGACACCATAGGCTTTTGAGATACCATTGTAGCTTCCTCATATGCAGCCTTGCATATGGAATTAGAAGAATGCAGGAGGCCATGGACCCCAAGGCTTGCAGTATTTGCCTTGCAGACAGCTGGATTTTTGTGGCCACTTGTTTGAAGTAAGTTGTCAAATGAATCCATTTCTCTGGCATGAGGAAAGCCACCTGGGAAGTTGTATTCAAGCTTGCTCCCAGGAATATAATTTGTTGACAGGGTACCAGGTTGGATTTCTTTTCATTTATGGTGAACCCCAGACAAGTCAGTACCCTTTGAACAAAGGCCAGATGATTCAAAAGAATGTCTCTGCTTTCTGCCTGAATTAGACAATCGTCCAGGTATGGGTATATTTGAATATTTCTTTGCCTGCAAAATGCAATGACTGGAGTTAGGCACTTTGTGAATACCCTGGGTGCAGTAGATAAGCCAAAGGGCAGTGCAGAGAACTGATAGTGCATGTAGCCTGCTTTGAAGTGTAGGTATCTTCTGCAAGACTCCCTGATAAGGATGTGCAGGTATGCTTCTTTTAAGTCTAGTGTTGCCAACCATGCATCCTTGCCTAGCATAGGAAGTAGCTGGTGAAGAGTCAGCATTTTGAATTTTGGAATCACCAGAAAGGTGTTTAGAATAGAAAGGTCCAGGATAGGATGCCGAGTATTGCCGTTTTTGGGTACCAAGAAAAGTCTCGAATAGAATCCTTGTCCCTTTTCCTCTTCTAGTACCAACTGAATAGCCCCCATGTTTGAGAGAGAGTACTTGCTTTTGAGCCTCTGCCTACTGATTTGGGGGTAGATCTGGCCACCCGCTTGATGTTGGTAATGTGTGGAAATGAAATCTGTATCCTTGGGACACTATATTTAAAACCCATTTGTCCTGGGTAATGAGTTCCCAATTTTTGGCCTGCAGACCAATCTTTCCACCTAAAGGAGCATTCAGTTGGGAAGTGCTTGGAAGTTTTAAAAGCAAGTCATTGAGACAGTTTTCCATAGGGGGGAGTCTTACTACTTCCAGGTTTAGGTGCGGAAACCCCCCACTGCCTAGTCTTGTGTGTCCCCTGGGACTGAAACCTGGGGTTTCTGCTGTGTCTGGGTTTGGCTTGAGAGGACCTGGAAGGGGCTGGAAAGGACCAATTTTTAGAGGGCCAGTGCCTACTAAATCTAGGCAGCTGAACTTGTAAGAAATCTTTAACAGTTTACATAGATTTAGCTTTATCTTTCATCTTTTTAAGAACTTCTTCAGCCTTGTTGCCAAACAGGCGGTCCTGATTTAAGGGAGCATCCAACAATTTAGCTTTAACATGATCAGGCAAACCTTGCTCCTTAAGCCAAGCATGCCTTCTGAGCACAGACCCAGTAACAGCAGCCCTGCAAGAGGCCTCTAATGAATCAAATCCACATTGCAAAGTATGTTTTCCAACCTGTTCAGCAGAATGCATTTAATCCTGTAATTCTTTATTTTCAGTACAGTCAGGGATTAACATCATTTTCTGTTTAAGCAATCCAACAACATGTTGTTGATACTTTAACATATGAAACTGACAGGTTAAAGCCCTAATGGCCAAGGTTGAAGAAGTGTAAACTTTCTTACCCCATCTATCCAGCACCCTGGAGTCTCTATCAGAGGGGGTAGGATTTTTAGCAGTAGAAGCCTTAATGCCCTTGGGTCCCTTTGAAATAGTCTCTGGATCCCCAATAGGATTTTTAAAAAGGAACTTGTGAGAATCAGGAACCTGTAATATCTGTCAGGTTTTCTGGGAGCAGGAGGCAAAGAATCAGGGGCCAAACTAGATTCTGAAAAGGCAACATCAACAATGTCTAGTACAGGAGGTATAGCTAAAGGCCTATGCTGATACAGGAGTAAGAAATCCCTAAGCCTCTTTTTTGAATCAGAATAATCCTGGCTTTCCCAATGAAAATGCTCCCTTAGAGTATGTAAGGTCTCACCAAAAGAAAAATCCTCTGGAGGGGAAGCAGAGGGAATAGAGTCCTCTGCATCAGAATCCTCACAGGTAGATAAGGGCAAATCCAGGTCATCAGAAGAATCAGAATCCAGTTCAGAAGATTCATAAACAACTTCAGTCCTAGGTCTCTTAGAAGGGGGAGGTTGGCTTCCCCTGATTAGAGTTATAAGATCTTCAGCCATTCTTATCATTTGTTTTTTAGGCATAGAGGCCTGAGCATGCGGCCTGGATGTCGGTTTCTTAGGCATGGTTTGAGATTTTGGCCTAAATGAAGAAGGAGGCGTCAATTTAATATGCAAGTCCGTAGGCCTGAATACACCCACAGAAGTCGCTGCCTGCACAGTGGCTCTGGACCCATCCAAGGTAGAGACATCCGCAGGTTCCACAGCTGAAGCATCTCGTGGCATACCGGACTCTGAATGGGTCTCAGTAGAGACCTGCGAGTCAGAAGTAGCGGGTATCAGGGGCTGCAAAAGCACCTCACTGAGTACCAGCGAACTGGCGACTGGCTTAGGAGAAGCGTCGTCGGCAGCTTTGGACCTCGGCATCCTGTCTCTGTCTTTATCTTTGCATTTTTTTGGAATCCCGGTAGTCGGATGGCTAACCAATGACATTTCTGGATAATTAAACTGAGAAGCAAAATATTTAGAAGCGAAAATATACCGATGATGGATAGTGCGCTGATTAAATAAAGCACAAAACCAACACCAAGGTATGTTGTGGTCAGGGCCTAGGCAAGGAATACAGTATGAATGAAAATCTTTGTGAGGTATTTGCTTTCCACAAGTAATGCAATTATTAACTTTTACTGACAGGAGCAAGAAAAAGTTTCCCCAATGGGGTACTTAGCTTTAGTTGAAGACTTCGGTTCTGAAACTCGAAAAAAAAAATTCAGGACTCTGCCGACTGGCACTTGCGAACTGCTTCTGCTTCGGGCACCGCACGGGAAGAAAGACTGATGTAATGGCATCGGCTGCATGTTTTATACCCCTGACGACCTGACATCATGGAAGAAGGGACAGCAATCGACGCAGGACCCAAGACTTTGTTAACCAGGCCGACTGAGGGCTACTGCAAGCAGATAACCCACATGTAATGACTGCAACAGTGAAACACGAAGATCTGAAAATGCCAGGAAGCAACAGAGAAATGTAAAAACTTCCTGAAAAATGGATGAGTAAGGATATGAATGTAAGCTACCTTGAGGTCCAGAGACACTAGAAAGGCCTGAGGAAGCAGCAGAGGGAACAAGGTCTAAAGGGACAAATTTGAAAAGAAGGGCCTTTCAGAAAGGTGTTTAGGTGAAAAAGGTCTAGAATAGGTCTCCAAGTGCCCTCTTTCCTAGGCACCAAAACATTCTGGAGAAGAACCCCTTCCCCATTTGGGAAACTGAAGCTCCATGAATAGATCCCTGAGTCAAAAGATTCTGGAAAGAAGAGCAACTGCTCCCTAGGGTGTCGAGGAATGCCCATAATAGGGGGAAGAGATTTCCAGACCATGAAATACTCTAGGCAGATAATGGACAGAACCCATGAATCCGGAGTATTCTTTAACCAGAGAGGAAGGGATAGGAAAAGATAAAGTGAAAGAGGAATGTGGCTGAGAAGAACAGGATAGTCAGACAGCACCTAGTTTGTCAGGAAAAAGAGACTTCTGAGACACGGTAGTCAGGGTAGCTTTAGCAGGAGGAGCCTGCTTCCCACTGTTTTTATCCTGGGGGGGTGAGATTGCCTATAAACAAAGGCCAGCTTATTAGGGCAATTTCTCTGAAGTTTAGTCACAGGAGAAACAAAAACATGTTATGTTTAAGTTCCTGCAAGGTCTTCCCTTATCCTGAAGAGACTTAAACAAATCATCAGCAGCTTCACCAACAAATCAGCAACAGCTTCACCAAACAAGTGTTTGTTGTCTAGAGGAGCATCAGTCAACTTAGCCTTAATATCATCAGGCAAAGGTAGAAGCCGAAGCCAGGAATAGCTCCTCGTCACAGTACCAAAAGCAGCAGCTCTAGAAGAAGCCTCTGTTGCATCATAACTACACTTAATAGAATGGTGAGCCACCTGGGAAGAAGTCCCTAGCAGAGAAAGAGCAGAAGTCTTCCCTTCAGAGTCAGGGAGATCCGAAATTACCTGACAAGCCTGAGAAAGAAGAGCCAAAATATATCTGCACTTATGGGTCTGATAATTGGTAGCCCTAAAAGCCAAGGTAGCAGAGGTATAAACCTTCTTACCTATCCTTTCCATAGTTTTGCTGTCTTTATCAGAAGGAAGTAACTTTGTAGACTGCAGTAACTGAGATGGCTTGTTAGATGCCACAGGCACTACAGATGGGTCAGCAGAAGGACACCCATAGAGAAATTTGGTGTCCTCAGGCACCTGGGAATCTGGGGCCTTAGACACAGCAGAAAAGGCATTCACCAATACAGCCAAAACAGGAGGAACAGCAGAATGTCTAGGAGAGTTCATTTGCAAAAGCTTGTAGTACCTTTTCTGAACCTCAAAAACCTGATCACAATCCCATTTATAGAACTCCATCATTCTAGAGATTGTATTCACAAAAGAAATCTCCTCAAAGGGAGTGTCAGGACTTGTGGACTCCCTCTTCCTCAGACCCATAGTCTAAAGGAGAGGGAATCTGAGATAAATAAGCAAGTGATTCTTCATCTGAATCCACCTCCTCATCAGAGGAATCCTGTTCCTTGAGTCTTTTAAAAGGAATAGAGGACCAAAGGGACAGGAACAGAAATTCCCTGAGGAGGTTTCAAAGCCATAAGGACATTAACAACCCTGGAGTGAAATTCTGCCATTCACTATGAGGGCCTTAGGAGCCAGAGAAACATGGTTTGTTTTCTGTCCCTTTTTCAAAGGAACATTCACCTTATAAAACTTAGAAGGCTTAGACCCTAGACAGCATTCAATAATTGCAGTTGGAACTTCCTCTCTATCAAGAATCTAAGAAACACCCCTAGGCCCTTTGGAAATAATCACCCACAGTTCCCCCTAGATGTCCAAAGCAGACATCTGCAAGGCCTTCAGGGACATGCAAGAGACTGGATCCACGCGGGCCTCTGAACTGGTCATGGCAGAGGAATCCAGTGGTAGACCAGATGATCCTCTGGGCTTTCACAAGCCTCAGAAGTGACGTCCAGCAGAGGTGGCACAGTGGAAGAATTGGATCTAGATTTTTTTGATTTTTCTTCACAGACAGTTGACCCTCAGAGAGGGAAGTTCCTTCCAAGCTGTCTCTCGCTAAAAGCTTAAGATGTTGGTTCTCCAAATATAAGGCAATAGAAGAAAGCCAACTATGGAGAGTCTTTGGAACAAAAGCCTGACAAATAGAACAGAATGTATGGATGTGGGAAAAACTGATACAAAATAAGCACTGCTAGTGATGATCTTTATGGAGAACCTGTCTCCCACACTGGCATTTACCTTTTCTGGATGACAAGAACCCCACAAGAAACACACAAAAGAAAAAAAAAGATAAGAGCAAAAAACCTCAATGGGGCACTTATCTGAAAATGGCTTGGTGAACCAGCAAATGAAGTGGATGTTCAGCCCAATGATCAAAAGATGCCATTCGGAATGGCAGCAAAGAATTTCTGAGGATGGTCACCTTTATGCCCTATGCTTTACGTGGGCAACATATATGTGATGTACAGTGTACCTTAAAGCATTAAAGCAACCTAAAGCTTTGGTATACTGACTGGACTGAAATGAATACTGCAACAGTGAAATGGAAGGACAACAAGTGTTAGCTTCTCTAACACAAATTTAAGATCTGAAGGAGGAGTCACCCGTTTTTTTTAAAGGCCTATTATGCAAAACTCCTTTCAAAAATATTTTGACATGAGAATACATTGAAAGAGGAAGATCAGTGGGCAGACATGCTGAAATGGCTGAGAAAATTAACCTTGACGGAGGACTAGAAATGCCATAGGATAGTAACTCACACAAATGTAAAACCAGAGAAACAGCCCTAATTGGATGCTGGTTATGTTGTTGGCACCAACTAAAATAGATTTTCCATTATTTTAAAGTAGCAGGCTTTCTTGTCTGGATAAGAACCTGCTATACATCCTCAGTAAACAGGTCCCTAGAAGGAATTAAGACCCTATCATCCAGGCAGTCAGTTAAAGTTGACTGGTGTCAGGGAGTATCAAATACCCCTGATCTTTTGTGAGTAGAGCCATTCTGTGAAGAAGTTTGTGGTAACTGCCTCTTGCCATTTCCTAAGGAGGGGACAACCACTGTTGCCTGGCCAGAAGGGAGTCACCACAATAATCTTGGAGAATTCCTTCTGAAACTTCATTAGTACCCTGTATATCAGTAGAAAGAGTGGAAAAGCATACAGGAACATTGTAGTCCAAGGAAAAGAAAAAGGAATCTGTCTTCCAGGCCTTCTTGCATGGAGTTCTGGAGCAGATGTTTGCCAGCTGATTGTTCATATAGGTTTACTTGAAGAACTCCCCACAGATGGATCAAATCTTGAAGGACCCCTAATATAGCTTCCATTCCTGAGGTTCTGTCCTTGTCTTCCTCACTTTGTCTGCCACACAATTTTTACTCTGATGGAATGTAGGATGCCTATAGAGTGAGATTGTGCTGGGAAGCTATAGCCCAAGCTACCATGCCTAGTCTTGCAAGGGGGGTTTGACCTAGTTCCCCCTTGCTTGTTGATGTATCACATGACTGTGGTTTTGCCTGTAACAACATGAAGAGGTCCCACAGTCCAAAGATGATTTAGAGTTGAATATCTTGATCAGGGGAAGGACCTCTTTTATATTTATGTGCTTAGTGTCCCACACACCTTGCACTTTTATCCCTGCTGAAACTGCTCCCCAAGCAAAGTTCAAGGCACCTGTGATGACTGACTGCTTTGGTATATGGAGGGAGAAGGAGAGACCTGGATTCTGGGAAATAGACCTGGATTCTGGGAAATTTGCTATCTCCATCACGTGACTTTTCTTCTGACAAACCCCAGCACTGGAATTTGAAAAGACAAAGAATAATTGTGCTGGGATCTAAGAGACTACATATACCACTGTATCTTTTTCACGTAGAGTCTTGCCAGGGGTAGCATGACACTTATAGATGCCATGAGACCCAAAGTCCTGAGGTATTCCCTCACAATGACCAAAGTCAGAGTGGAAAACCTTAGAAATAGACCTAGATTCACGTTCATAGGTATATACTAGTCTTAACGACCACTAGGGCCCTTATAAGCCTAGCTGTGCAACTCAAATGTGACACACAAATTTGATTTATACAGGGTGACTTACTGACTGCCACATAAGTACCAGACCAGGGGTGAATTTCTGATTACCATCCACTGGTCTAAGTTGTGCTTATATAAGGTTATAGAAGAATGCTGCTTCACATGGAAGGGGAGCCTGTTCCAGATAAGAGGAATTCTCTGAGAAACATATCTGTCTTTCCAACATGTGTAATTTATGTTACAAGCAAAATTTAGGTATTTTTTTATCCAGAAGTTCTTATAATGTTTGTTTTGTGGATGAGCAAAAAGTTCATCCAAACCGGCTCCAGAGATACCTTGTATGCCAGGCAAAGATCACCTCAGTAGTTTGTGTGACACAGAGTAAAGAGACAATAATAATCTGTCTAAGCAACAGAGACCCCCAAAGCAGAAATGCAAGCAACCTCCATCCCCCAACACAACCCAAATGACACATAGCCCACAGACTCAGTGTGCCACTCAACCACAGCCAATAAGGCAAAACAACGTACCCAACACACTAGTCATAGGTGACTCTATAGTCAGGCACACTGATGTCCCACTCACCAGGCTAAACAAGGAGAAGGTTACTGTCAACTGCCTGTCGGGTGCCAGGATCCACCACATAACCCACACACTCAGGTCACTCCACAACAAGTACAAATATGACTCCGTCATTGTCCATGTTGGTGTGAATGACCTGAGACATACCTCCCTGGACTACATGAAAAGAGACTTGGAAGAGCTCTCCGATCTTGTAGCCCAGGCAGGTATGACCCTAGCCCTGAGTAGCATTCTGCCATCACCCAGAATGATAACGCAGTACAAGGACAAAATTGACTTCAACAATTGGCTAAGCTTCTGGTGTCATTCTAAGGGGATCCAGTATCTGTCTACTTGGGATGACATGGTCAACAGACCACGATGCTTTGCCACAGATGGCCTGCACCAGTTGCCCCTGGGATTACGGATACTGGCTAAGGCTCTTGCTGCCTCTATAGTGCCTTTTTTAGGCAGGGTTCAAATAACAAATTCACCACCATAACAGGAACAAGCAAGCAAAAACTGAGGGTAATGCTACTCAATGCTAGAAGTCTAAATCTCAAAATGCACTCACTCGAGGCACTCCTTAAAATGGAGAACATCGATATCTGTGCAGTGACTGAGACATGGTTCAAGGCTCCAGAGAGCACCCCTGCACTACCAGGCTATAACTCATACCACACTTTTCGGCCATGTAACCTGGACCGAAACACCAAAGGTGGAGGTGTGTCCATATTCATTAAGGATATCCACACCTCTAGGCTAGTTGCTCAGCATAATGCATCCGAGATTATCCAAGTGCAACTAACTCTGGGCAAAACTGCAATCCAAATTGTAGCTTGCTACAGATCCCCCACCATGCCACAGGATTCCTACTCCTCTTTTCTTGATGTACTGGAAAATATTAGGGTTCAACCAAACACCCTAATAATGGGCGACTTCAACTACCCCACCATTAACTGGGAAAACTACTCGTGTACCAACTCCTTAGCTCAACGCTTTCTGGAATTCATAAACTCCAATGCCCTAGATCAACTTATCTGCACCCCCACCAGGGGCAACAATATCCTAGACCTAGTTATTACCAACATGAGTGACCGGTGTTCCACATCTGAAGTCAACTCCTCGTTGGTCCGATCCGACCATAAGCTTATCACCCTTGATATCCACATCCCGCCCCCACCCCCCATTAAGGAAACCACAGTAAAAATTTTCTCCAAAGCCAACTTCATGCTTCTTAAGACAGAAGTGGTGAACTTCATGACACCCATGCAGATGGACAATACAGTTATAACTGCTGAATCCTACACAAATGCACTCTATAAGCACTTAGCATGGATTGTGCTATCCCAAACAGAACCAAGACGCTATCCTCCAAAAAAAGGAAGCCAATCTGGTGGTCCCCTGCCATAAACAAACTGTACAATAGAATGAAGAAACTGTTGCAAAAGAGAGTAAAATCCCATGAGTGGAGGAGCTCCCTGGTCAGCCTCAGTAAGAAGCTGAGATCCCTTATAAGATCATCCAAAGCTAGCTACGAAAACAAAATCACCACTAAATCCAAGGACAACTACAAAGCATTCTATAGCTATGTCAAGAATCTAGATGGCAACACCCAGATCTGCTCTGAGTTACAGCACAAAGGCATGAAAATTACAGAACCAACTGATATTGCCAACATCCTGGCAGAAAGGTTCAGTGCTAACTTTACCCCCCCTCTCACCCCCTAAAGGGCCCATATATATACAGGAAGAATGCAGAGTCCTTGTAATCATAACTACGCAGGTAAAAGCTGCACTCTCTAAATCCAAAAACACAGCATCCATGGGACCGGACAACATCCCAGACTGCATTTTACACAAACTTCAGAACGAACTGGCTCCCCACTTAAGCACCATGTTCAATAATAGCCTCGCATCAGGCTTTGTGCCCACTGAATGGCACACAGCAACAGTTTTCCCACTCCATAAAGGAGGAACCACCACTGATCCCGGGAACTATCGACCTATTAGCCTGATGAGCCTGGTCTGCAAGGCCATGGAATGTATCATCATGGAACTCATAAACAAAGACATTGGTAACCTCCAAACACTGGATCCCACCCAGTTCGGGTTTGTGAAAGGCAGATCATGCCTCCTGAACCTGATCGACTTCTTTGAGACAGTCACCAAAGCCGTGGATGAGGGTAAGGTGGTTCACACAGCCTATCTTGACCTCGCCAAGGCTTTCGACACCATCCCCCATTCTGGAATTATAGCTAAACTCACTAAACTAGGTATAAATCCCAACATAACAAGATGGGTTGCCAACTGGCTCACTGACAGAACTCACACTGTAAAAGTTGCAGACTCCAAATCTGACCTCAAAGCAGTGACAGGTGGAGTACCACAGGGTTCCATCCTGGGACTTCTCCTGTTTGGTATCTACTTCTCTGAAGTACAGGCTAACACAGAAGGCCTTGCTAATGAAGTTCGCAGATGACTGCAAACTAGGAGCCATAGTCAAGTCCCCAAATGATGTGGAAATCCTACAGAATGGCCTCACTGAGACAGATGCCTGGTGTCAGAGCCATGGCCTCAAGCTCAATGCCAAAAAGTGGTGTCATCCCTTTGGTAAAAACTCTGTACCCATGAACTACCACATAGGCAGCAATCTACTTAAAACCAAATGCGTGATAAGAGACCTTGGGACCCGGGTGGACAGTAGTCTCTCCTTTGATAGTCACATTGCCACAGTAGTCAGGAAGTCCTTCTATGTGGCACACCTCATCATAAAAGGGTTCTCATCCAGGAAAAAAGAGGTCATTGTTCCCCTCTACTCGTCACTCATTAGACCCATTATAGAGTACAACGCCCCTTTTGGAATGTACCTCACAAGACATCTGCAGCAGCTGGAAAGGTCACAGAAGTACCTCACAAAGAGGATTACTGGCCTCAAACAAATACCCTTCACTGACTGCATCAAAAAACTCCAGCTTTACTCCATAGCATATCGCCTACTCCGAGGTGATCTCTGCCTAACATATAAAGCTATGTCAAACCCAGAGTTGTTGGACATGCTACACCTAAAGAAATCCCAATCCCTCCAAGCTACACGCACTAGGGACCTAAACCTTGTCACCACAATAAACAGGACACACTGGAGGGATAGATTCCTGTCCCAGAAACTTCCTATACTCTGGAACAAGCTACCCATCTATGTCAAGCAAAGTTCTTCATTAGCACTCTTCAAGAAAAATCTTGATGAGTGGATGGGAAATAGGAAATACATGCTGGGGATCACTTCTGCGTCTCTGCTCGACAGTGGCACAGGAAAATAACTTTCTTGGGTGGCGTAAGCTATGGAACCTTGCTGGCTAGGCTTACGTAGGCCCTTGGGCCAATAGCCTAGTACCTACCTATGAACCTATGACAAGGCTTTGAGGCAATCAGTGTAGGACCTTTTGTTTATTACCTGCACTCTTTTTTAAGGAACCTTTGTGGATATTCCATAGTTCATAGGTTCATATGTGTTTACTAGGCTAATGACTATAAGGGCCTTTTTAAGCCTAGCCATGCATCCTAAATCTCTGACAAGTTCTGATACCCTTGATAAGTGTAAGTAGGGGTTTAGGAGATGAAACATTTACAAGCAGGGGCCTGGGAGATGAAACATTTACAGGTTGCCTGTGTCCATTAGAGACATAGGTGCCAAACCAGGGATGAATTTCCTGTTCCCCATCCAATTGTCCAAGTAGCACTTGAATTGGGTTAGGGAGGAACTCTGCTTCTCATGGATGTGGAGCCTGTTCTATAAATGGGGTAGTCTCAGGGATATATACCTGTCTCTCCAGCAGGTCTTATTTATATCACAGGTGAGGTTTAAGCCTTTAGAATGGGTAATTCTGGTGCTGTTTGTTTTGTGGATATGCAGGAGGTCCATCAGAGTGAGGTCTGACAATGTCCTGTATGGCAGGCATAGATTTCCCCTCAAAAGTCTATAGGAGGCAGAATACAGGGATAGGGCCTTGAGGCAGTCTGCATAAGACATTTTACTTATGCCCTGTATTCAGTATTATGTAGTGAGGAACCTCTGTGGATGTTCCAGTTGTTGGATATGCCTGACTAGGTTCCACTTGCTGCATGTGTCTGGTCAGGTACATACTGGGTCTGATGAGGGCTGAGTACAATGGCATGATGACCTCTCTGAACCTAGATGCCACCCCCTTACTTATAAGCTGAGCAACATAGTAGGATTTTCTTACTATCTTGGGCACATATTGGTCAAAGGCTAGGCTCCTATCTATACGAGTTCTCAGATACCCAACTAGTGAATCAACTTTTAGGGGTGTTGTATTGATGACATAGTTACCCAGGATGGGTGACTTCCCAAAAGGTACTATAATTCATCTCTTGGCATTGAGATTTAAGGCATGGCTTATCTATGTTAGACCTTCCTAAAGGGTGCTCTCATCATGGGGGATTCAGTGACTGCTCCCATTTGCAATCATGTGTGAACTTGGTCAGCTAGAGGCCTTTGATATTGGCTTTGATCTCAGAGAAGTAGATGCCAAAGGGGACCAGGCCTAGCAAAGAGCCCTGAGGGACTCCATGGGGGACTGGCCTCTTTGTGGGGTGGCCTCACTGATTCTAACCTCTTTGATTGTAGGTATGTAGCAGAAGCCAAACAACTCAGATATTGAGAAGTAATACATTCAGATTGCAATGGTTCAGTCACATATGCAAGAAAGTAAAAGACAATCTGGTGAAGAAGATTTGGGAGACCAGGAAGAAGGCAAGAGTAAATGAGTGTGTCCAGAAAAGAAATGGATGGATTGCGTGTGAGAAGACCTTTGACAGTCAGGAATGAGTGTTGAAGATGGTAGGATAGTGGCATTGGCTAGGGAGAGATGGCGATAAGTGACATGACACCCCAATCCCGTGCAAAAAAATGGGAAAAAGAGAGTTGATGATGATGATGATGGAGGAGTAGATTCACTTGTCAATTTCTTGGGGAAAAAGAAGCCTAATCCCCAAGCCCACATTTTCTGCCCTCCCTGTCCTTATCCTTATCTATGTCCTTTCTCTTCGAATGCCTTTCTGCTTGTTCAGCAGGACAAAGGCCTTTATTGAGTTTAGTTATTATGTTTGCCAATGAGCAGTGGGCACCCCTTACATATTTAACAGTCTAAGTGTTCAGGGCCTAAACAGACCATGCACATATTTCATTGTGAGTGCCTCATGGGGGAAGTTTGTGCATTTCTTAAAATCTTGCGCACAGTAGAACCAAGTAACAAGCAGAAGTAACAATACAACTACTACTCACGAATACCTAGCCAAATGTCTAAAACCATTTTTTACTAGTAAAAATATTATGCCAAATAAACAATGCTAGACAGCCAACTTGATGCTAAGAAGCTGAGGCCCTAATACACAAAAAATAAGAATTAGTAACTACTAGAAGACAAAACACAAAAAAATGCACATCTTTATGTGAAATATATATCTTTTATAACAGAGCACTTAGTTGAGACACTGTTGAGATCATTCTGCTATGGGGGCAAACAAGATCTGAATAGGAGGTTCACAGGGGACTGTGGGTAAAATTTGCAGGAGCCTGAGGAACCAGAATCTGCAGACTGGACTGATGAAACAGGATACAAAACGTTCCCAGACAGAAGATGCAATGTACACAGAACTTTAGTAATATGTTCCCTGTCAATGCAGACCAAAAATACCAGATACAAATAATTTCTAATCACATCAGTTTATAGGTCATATTTCACTCTTTTGACCAATCAGAAGTGGTATCTGTTTTAGAAGTTCCTGTAATCAGGGTAGGATGCATCATCTCTGACAATACACAACATGCATTAAACTGCTGATTCCATAAATGTGCACATCCCCATTATCAGCCAGTTCTTTTCTTCCAGCTAAAGCACATTTCTGTACCTCCCCCCCACAAAACCAACAAGCAATACACACACACACACACACACATATATATATATATATATATATATATATATATATATATATATATATATGTGTGTGTGTGTGTGTGTGTGTATATATATATATATATATATATATATATTTGTCTGATTTACATAGAACTCTTACAGACAAGGCTGACCAGAAGAGCTACAGACCTACAGAAGGACAGTAGAAACATATTTTTCCTGTTCCATTAAGGACCACTTTCTTAAAGTCCAGCTGACATAGTACATTTCTGTTTTACCCTTGATGGATACTGTGGTTGGTTTTCAATCCTAAGTAGTAAACTTCAAGATGGAAAGATGCAAGGAGCACTAGCAATACACAAGAAAACAGCAGGCGCCTTGAGTCCTGTAAGAGAGTCTTGCCAATAGGGGACCAAATCTTAGCTTCCTACTTGTGCATACAAATTACTCTATGCAGACCTCCACTTCTCCAACCTAACTTCCTGAGCTTTGGGATGCCTCCAGTGAAAAGAAAGTACAGTTGTGTACCTACCATAAATGTAGATGTATGAGTGCATTCACTGTTGCAGTCATTACACTTGGGTTATCCTGCTGGCAGGCTACCCGCAGTCGGCCTGAATTCCAAAGTCCTGGTCCGGCGTCGGTTGCTGTCTCCTCTTCCCTGACGTCAGTGCGCCAGGGGTATAAAAGATGCAGCCAACGCCATTTTCTTCAGTTTTTCTTGCCCCAGATGTCAGGTGCTCCCAAAAGGGTAGGCTAAAAAATATGCTCATAAAAAAGCATGCACAAACATAAACATTACCTTCACCTACAAACAAATACACCACATAGGTTGTATAGAATAGAGAAGTACAGATAAGTCCCAGCAATGAAAGGGGGATGGTGTGAGGGTAACCTGGACTGCAACAGTGAATACACTCGAACATCTACATTTATGGTAGGTACACAACTGTACTATGTTCATCGTGTTTCACTGTTGCAGTCATTACACTTGGGTTGAATCCCAAACCTGAGGTTGGGTGGCTGGGCCTAAATAGAATTAGGAGTGGCTATGAGGCCCTGCAGAACTGCAGTGGCAAAGCCTGCTCTGGATTTAGAGTAAAGAGGTAAGTGGTAGTGCTTTGTAAAAGTGTGCACTGAAGTCCAAGTTGCAGCCTCCAAAATGTCCTTGGTTGGTACTCCTCTGAGGAAGGCTGCTGAAGTGGCTGCTGCTCTGGTTGAATGTGGCCTAATGCCCTTAGGCATTGATTTGCCATGTTGTGAATAGCAGTAATGAATGCAGTGGCCTATCCATTTTGAAATAATCTGCTTTGAAATAGCTTTACCTTGCGATCCTGCAGCATATGCCACTAAGAGTTGCTCAGTCTTTCTGAAAGCTTTAGTTTTGTCCAAGTAGAAGCATAGCTGTCTGTGTATGTCCAAAGAATACATTAGTCTCTCCCCCTTATTCTATGGGTTTGAATAAAAGGTAGGCAAATGAATGGTTTGGTGAACAGTCACACTGGACACTACCTTAGGCATAAATGTTGGGTTTGTCCTTAGAGAAACCCTGTCCGGATGGAAAATAATAAAAGGTTTCACAGCCATTAGTGCCTGTAACTCTGAGACTCTTCTTGCTGAAGTTATTGCTAGGAGTAGAGCTGTTTTCCATGATAAGTATTTTATCTCAGCTGTATTGGCTGGCTCAAAAGGAGGCAGTGTGAGCTTTTCCAAGAAAAAATTGAGGTCCCATGCAGGTATTGGAGCTCTCCTTGGAGGTCTTATGTTTTTGGCTCCTCTGAGGTACTGCCTTAGCAGTGGATGTAAAAAAATAGGTGGGTCCATGTTGTAATGAGCTGATATGGCAGAGGCATGGATCTTAACAGATGAGAAGGATAGGCCTTTGTCCAGCATCTCAGTTAGGTATTGTAAAATCTGAGGAATATCTGGTACAAGCGTGTCCATTCCGTGAGCCTGGTTCCAAGCACAGAATCTCTTCCATTTTTCTGCATAAGATTTTCTGGTGCTGGGCCTCCTGGCCTCCAAAATAACATCCATAACTGCTTTAGAGAGAGGTGTGTTCTGAATGGTTACATTATCTGCCATGCAGCCAGATTTAGGGTTCTGAGTTGGCTGTGCAGGATCTGATTGTTTTGTTGGGTCAGCAAATGAGGAATTTGAGGTAATGCCCAGGCTGGGCCTTGAGACAAGCTTTTTAGGATTGGGTACCAGTGCTGGCGTGGCCAGTCTGGGGCAATCAGTATAATTTTTGGCTTCTGTTGTCTGACCTTTAGGAGTACCTTGGGGAGGAGAGGCAGTGGAGGAAAGGCATATACTGTAGGGGTTTTCCAGCTGAATGACAGGGCGTCCACTTTCCATGCTTGTTTGTGATAAGTCCTTGTGCAGAATCTCTGTAGTTGGCAGTTGTGAGGGGAGGCAAATAGATCTATGTCTCGGCATCCCCATTTCCTTGTTATCATGCTGAAGATTTGTGGATCTAGTTTCCACTCATGAGGGTCCATGAGGTTTCTACTTAGTTTGTCTGCCAGAGTATTTGTCTTTCCTGGCAGGAATTGTACTTGCCGGTGTACTTGATAAGTCAATGTTGTGTTCTACAAAGTCATGGCTTGTCTGCTTATGGGGTAGGAATGTGTGCCTCCTTGCTTGTTTATGTACCACATGACTGTAGTATTGTCCGTTTTTACCATCAGTTGTCCTGGATGAAGTAGATCCTTGAAGGCTGTCAGGGCATTCTGTACAGCTAGCATCTCTTTTTGATTGATATGAAGATGCATTTGGCTTGCGGGCCATGTGCCCTGAATACATCTTCCTGCCATGTGGGCCCCCCCCAGGCATAATCTGATGCATCTGTTGTTAGTGTCTGCCTGGCTGTGGGTAAAGTGAATGGCTGTCCCTTGTTGTGGTAACAGGCCTGTGCCCACCATCGAAACTCCTGTTGTAGGCAGGGAATGAGGGTAATTAATGTTTCCAGGCTGTTACAATGTTGAGTCCAAACACTTTTTAGATACCATTGTAGTTTCCTCATATGCAGTCTTGCATATGGATTTAGCAGAATGCAGGATGCCATGAAGCCCAAAGCCTGCAGAATTTTTCTTGCAGATAACTGGGTCTTTGTTCCCATGATTTTGAAGTAAGAAGTCAGTTGCCTTTGTTTGTCTGGCGAGATAAGCCATCTGGGCAGTTGTATTTAAGCTTGCACCCAGGAATATTATCTCTTGAGAGGGTACCAGTTTTGATTTCTTTTCGCTCACTGTGTACCCTAGGCAAATTAATAATCTTTTACAAATGCCAGATGCTTCAGTAGAATGTCCTTGTTCTCTGCTTGAATAAGGCAGTCATCCAAGTAAGGATATATTTGTATTCCTCTTTGTCTGCAAAATGCAATTACTGGTGCCAGGCATTTTGTGAAGACTCTGGGTGCAGTAGATAAGCCAAAGGGCAGTGCAGAGAATTGGTAGTGCATTGAACCAGCTATGAATCTGAGGTATCTTCTGCAAGATTGTTTGATTGGGACATGCAGGTATGCCTCTTTGAGGTCCAAAGTTACAAGCCAAGCATTCTAAGCTGCTGCAGAGTCAACATTTTGAATTTTGGAATGTCCAGAAAAGTATTTAGAATAGACAGGTCCAGTATTGGTCTCCAGGCTTTGTCCTTTCTGGGTACCAAGAAAAGTCTTGAGTAAAATCCTTTTCCCTGCTCTTGCTGTGGTACTCGCTGAATAGCCCTCATGTCCATGAGGGATGAAACTTGCTTTTGTGCATCTGCCCATTGATTGTGTGGTGGTCTGGCATACCTTTTGTCTTTGGAAGGGTGTGAAAGTGGAACCTGTAGCCCTGAGACACTATATTCAAGACCCATTTGTCCTGGGTGATCATGTGCCAATTTTGTGAAAAAAGTGCTAGTTTTCCCCCTAATGGTGCTGCCAAAAGATAAGTGCTTGGCATTGGCAGAGGAAAGTCATTGGAACTGTTTCCTGTATGGCTGTGATTTGTTTTCTCCGCTTTTGGAGGTAGAAGCACCCCATTGTTTAGGCTTGTATGAGCCTTGGGGCTGGGATCTGCCTGTAGGGCGTGACACTGGAAAGGAACAATTCTTAGAAGGCCAGTTCCTGCTAAATCTGGGTGGCTGTACCTGTAGGAAATCCTTAACTGTCTGCATAGATTTTGCTTTATCCTCCATTTCCTTCAACACCTCTTCTGCCTTAACACCAAACAAAGTATCATGCTGTAATGGAGCATCCAATAATTTTGCTTTAACATGATCAGGCAGATTCTGTTCCTTTAACCAAGCATGCCTTCTAATGACAGAACCCGTAACAGCGGCCCTGCAAGAGGCCTCCAGTGAATCAAAACCACATTGCAAAGTATGCTTTCCCACTTGTTCAGCTGCATGCAATAAATCCTGCATTTCCTTGTTAACAGAATATTCAGAATTTACATTTTCTGTTTTAACAGTGACATTAAGTATTGCTAATATTTAAGCATATGAAACTGAAAATTTAAAGCCCTTACAGCCAAGGTAGCAGAAGTGTAAACCTTTTTCCCCCATCTGTCCAGTGCCCTAGAATCCCTATCAGAGGGGACAGGGTTTTTTGCAGTGGAAGTCTTGACCCCTTTGGGACCCTGAGATATCGTTTCTGGGTAAGCAGCAGGGTTTTTATATAGAAATTTATGAGAATCTGGGACCCTCTAGTATCTGTCTGGCTTAACAGGTGCAGGGGGTAAAGAGTCAGGAGACAGGCCGAACTCTGAAAATACATCATCTACAATGTCTAGAACAGGTGGAAGAGCAAGAGGTCTGTGATGAGGTAGTAAAAGAAAGTCTCTGAGCCTTTTCTTAGATTCTAAATAATCTTGGCTCTCCCAGTGGAAATGCTCCCTCATGGTATGCAGGGTTTCCCCAAAAGAGTAATCCTCAGGAGGAGAGGCTGAAGGAATACATTCTTCAGCATCAGAATCCTCATAGGGAGGAAGAGAGTATCCCTGTTCAGAAGAGGAGTCAGAGGAAATGGAAACCTGATCAGAAGAGTCATATTCTGTCTCTTGCATAGGCCTCTTATCAGGAGGGGGATGGGAACCCCTGATCAAAGTAATTAGGTCTTCGACCATTTTAAGCATCTGTTTCTTAGGCATGGAAGTCTGTCCAGGAGAATGCTGTACTTGTTTCTTTGTCTTTAGAGTTGTTTTAGTCTTTGCCTTTGAAGCTGAGGTTGGCTTGACCTATAACTGTGAAGGTCTGAAAACACCCTCAGAAGCCGATGCCTGCTCAGCGGCTCCAGACCCATCTGAGGGAATAGTTTCTGAGGGTCCAATACCTTGAGTATCCAGAGGCCTAGTCAGCTCCATGTGGGAGTCAGAAGCGGCCTGTGGCTCTGAGGTAGCGGGCATCAGGGGCTCACTGAGAACTGGCGACTGGCCTAACGGAGGCCTCGTCATCGGTTTTGGACCTCGGATGTCTGTCCTTTTCCTTGTGCTTTTTATAAACTCCGGCGTCGGCTGTTCTGACGGCATTATGTAATTAAATCTTCGGCCAAAGTAATGAAAGGCAAAATCGAACCAACGCTTAATAGTGCGTTGGTTAAATCTAGCACAAAACCGACAGCTAGCAATGTCGTTGTCAGGGCCTAGGCAAGGAATACAGTAAGAATGAAAATCCTTATGAGGTATTTGCTTTCCACAAGAAATACAATTGTTAACTTTTTCTGACATCGGTCTGGAGCAAGAGAAAAGTGTCCCTAATGGGGTACTTAGCTTTAATGAAGACTTCAGATCTGAAATTCGATTTTGAAAATCTCAGGAGTCGGCCGACCGGCAATTGCGAACTGCTTTTGCTTCGGGCACCGCGTGGCAAGAAGGACTGAAGAAAATGGCGTTGGCTGCATCTTTTATACCCCTGGTGCACTGATGTCAGGGAAGAGGCGACAGCAACCAACGCCAGACCAGGACTTTAGAATTCAGGCCGACTGTGGGTAGCCTGCCAGCAGGATAACCCAAGTGTAATGACTGCAACAGTGAAACACGATGAACATCTTCCCCTACCCACAGCATTTGCATATGCCATCTTCAGTTCTTTTTCTGGCTAAAGTTATCAAAGTAGGCTCTGAGGGTAACCCAGTGCCCCTTGGTCCTACATAAGAGACTTGCCCTTATAGCCCCATCTGAGTATGTGAACATCTTAAAGCCCCATAAGCTGAAAGAGCACAGTCATATCTACTACAGATCTACTTCTTTTCTCCTAAAAAAGGAAAATATCTTCATCAATTCAGATCACTCATAAAAGGGGCATGGTATTTAGTACTTTTCTCCTGGATAATGATTAAGCATACTGGGGAACAAAAAAATAAATCATACGTACTCACCATAACTAGGCATCTATGTTGTCCATTTTCATTTTTCCTCAACAAATGGATACTGGATCCAACTCAGCTGCTTTTTTTCCAGAATCTGGATCCAACTCTCAAGCCCCTCCCTTATCCAAAATGCCCCTTATTACTGCTTTACCTCAGATCAAGTTTGCTCTCACTATAAACTACTCAAGAAAAACAGTAAGACAAGTAAAGAAACAGCACAGGGACTCAAACAGAAATAGTGGCTCCAAGAAAAAACTTATCAGGTCACTCCCGAAGAAGAGGGGGTTGGAGGGTGGGTAGTTGAGGCAGAATGAAAATGGACAACACAAATGCCTAGTTATGGTGAGTACATAACTTTTATATGTGATATTGCCAGTCATTTTCATTCACTCCTCAAACGAATGAGACAGAGTCCCCAGCTACGATAACACTGGGTGGCCCTCATGGAAGGATATTTTGGAGTACCATAGAACCAAAAGCAGCCCTATTTCTGGAGATGATATCAAACTTCTAATGAGCGATAAAAGTAGGAGCATTGGACCAATTGGCTGCAGCACAAATAATATCAGTGGAAGCTCTGGCCCAGAAAGCGGCAGATGTGGCCATAGATTTAGTAGAGTGAGCCTCAAGGACTAAAAATAAGAAATATAACCTGAAATCCATTTAGCTAGGGTGACTTTAGAAACAGGTTTTCCCAATTTCAGATGGACAAAGGAAACAAAGAGTTGGTCAGTTTTCCAAAATTCCTTCATTCTCTGGAGATAAAATGAAGCTGTCTACATCCAAAAGGTGAAGCATGTATTATCCTTTATTGGTAAATTGTGTAAAGAAAACTGGAACATGTATGACCTGACTGATGTTCATTTTAGAAGCAATCTTTGGTAGAGAAGATGGATAAGTATGTAAAGCTACCCTATCTTTATGGAAAATCATATAAGGGGTTTTGGAGAGAGTGCTTGGAGTTCAAAAACTCACCTGGCAGAAGTAATAGCCATAAGGAAGATTGTTTTCCAAGAAAGAAATTTGAAGTCAGATTTGGCTGAAGGCTGAAAGGACTATGAACTAAGCTTTGTAACACAACTGTGAGATCCCAAGGTGGAGTACGATCTTTAATCAGAGGTCTAAGCAGAAAGGTGCCTTTAAGGAATACTTTACATAGTCTGGATGAAGTTAAAGGAGAAGCATAATCTCCAGTGAGATAATTAGAGATGGCTGCTAGCTGAACTTTGAAGATGGAATAACTAGCACCTCACTGAAAAACTGATGCTAGGAAATCCAAAACAAAAATGTGAGTAGTAAAGGGATCTAATTGTCTTTGCTGCACCCAGATAGAGAATCTTTTCCATTTACTCCTGTATAATTTCCTTGTTGCAGGTTTCTGGTAAGATATTAATATTTGGCAAACTGGAGAAGAATGCCTGGACTGTCTAGCTATAATTTGGAATTGGAGAAACCATATGGTCAACTTGAGGCCTGGAATGTCCAGGTCAGTCAATGAGGAATGAGATACCATCAGATTTGGACTGGGGTCCAGTGTCCAAGAAGGACATAGAAGGTGAGACCACAGGTAGGGAAATCAAATGTGCCAAGGCCAGAAAGGGGACAATGAGGATAACTTTGCTCTTCAACCAGAGTGCTTTCTGAAGAACTTTGGGGATTATAGGTACAGGAGGGTAAGTGTACAGGAGACTGGAGGGACAAATGTGGACAAGAGCATCTCTCAGTGACTTCCCCTGAAGGGGAAATAGGGCAATAAACCTGCTGCACTTGTTGTTGAGGGGCAAGGTGAAAAGATCACAGTAAGGCTGACCATATCTGCAAAAGATCCTTTCTGCCACTGCATGACTGAGAGACCACTCGTGAGGCATCATAATATAATTCTGCTGAGCCTGTCTGCTAGAATGCTCAGTTTCCCCGGTATGTGCATTGCTACTAGAAAGTGGTTGGACAAGATCACCCACTGCCAGACACTCATTGCTTCTCGGCAACGGGTGTAATATCTGGATCCCCCTGTTTGTTGATGTACCATACCATGGACATACTGTCTTGTCTGGGTAGCAACTGTCCCTACAGGAAGAGAGTCCTGAAAGGCCTGCAACACTAAAAGGACAGTTCTCATCTCTAAGACATTTATATGCAGATTGGTCTCTTCTGGGGACCACATGCCTTGAACAGTCTGCCCCAAGAAATGCTCCCTCACCCCAAATGGGAGGTGTCCATGGTCATTGTGGCCTTTGGGGAAGGAAGGCTAAAGGGACATCCCCAACAAACATCAATGGACTGGATCCACTGATGTAGGGAGTCCCTGCAAACCTGAGAAAGCTTTATAAGATGATTCAGTGGTTGTCAAAGAATCGACCATTGTACTGCCATGGTCCACTGGAGAATTCACATGTGAAGGTGAGCAGTGGGTAGTAGGGTGATTGCTGCAGCCATAAAACCTAATACCTAAAATACCAGTTTTGCCAGAGGGGAATGATGTAGTCTCAAAGTATGGATTCTGTTTTGTGGTAGAAAGGTCAGCTGACTGATAGTGTCCAGGTGAGCTTCTATGAAGTCCCAGACTTGAACTGGGTGAAGATGAGACTTGTGGAGATTAACTGTAATCCCTTGTGACTCACACAGATGGAGTAAGTAATCCCTGGTTTCCTCGAGTAGATGCCTGGTTGGAGAGATGAGGAGCCAGTTTTCCAAATAAGGAAACACTCTGAATCTGCCTAGTCTGAGATGAAATGCTACCACTACCATACACTTGGTGAACAACCTGGGGGCTGTGATGAGACCAAAGGACAGGGCTCTGAGCTGATGACCAGCCCCCAGCCGAAAGCGCAAATACCTCCAAGAACATATTTTCATTTTGATGTGATAATATGCATACTAGAGGTCTATGGAGCACATCTAGTCATCCTTCCAGAGAAGAAGGAGAATGGACTGAACAGTGGCCATCTGGAACTTTGACATCTTTACAGACTGAATCAGATGACTGAGATCCAAAATTGGTCTGGTCCCTGTTTTGTCTGGCACTAAAAAGAACCTTGAGTAAACTTTGGATCCTCTTTGGGTCTGGTGGGACCTCTTGGATGACTCTTTTGTCTAGCAACTTTTGAATTTCTAGGGCTGCTAACTCCTGCTGCTTGGGTGGTACATTATGGAGACTTTTTTGTATGACTGGTGGAATTTGTAAAAAATGAATGAAATAACCTCTGGATATGATCCTTTGCACCCAAGAATCTTTTGTGATGGCTGCCTAGATGTTTGGGTGCAAAGACAAACACCTCCTCCGACTCTCCACAGAACAACAGTTGGGCAACCCTTCATGATCACTGAAAGGGCTTATCTATAAAAGAGTCTCAGAACCCTTGGTTTTGCAGACCCCCTCTGTTGTGAGGGTGGTGTCTTCTGTTATTTCTCCCTCTGCCTCTGGGAGAAATTTCCCCTCATGACTCCTGAAAAGGAACTGGGGATTTTCAGAACCACATCTTACCTCCACATTGATTCCTGGAAAAGGATCCTTGTGGGGTAGAAAAATGGATTCCCATGGCAGACAAGGTTTTTCTATCTTGCTGAGTATGCTGAGTATAACAAAGTCTGTCTTTATCAGTGGGCCTAAACAAGGAAGATCCATCAAAGGGAGCACTGAGAAAAGATGACTTGAAGGGTTCTGCAAAATCACACAAATGCATCTAAGCATGCCTCCTGATGGCTATGCCTGAACCCACAGCTCATGAGAAACCTTCTGCTGCATGAGAGATTAACCTCATGGATGCACTAGATAATGATTGGAAAGTGGCCAACTGAGAGAAAAAACCCTTTTGTTCCTCTGCTGACATGGACCCAGGGGTAGATTTTCAGAGTTCCTTAATCAAGTCCCTTTGTAATTTAGTGGTGTGTGCTAAATAATTAACTGGCTGTAAGGCAAAGGTCACTAACACATAGATGCACTTTCCAAACCTGTCTAGTGTCCTAGACTCTCAATTAGGGGGGTGTACAGTGGAGCTCTGTTCAGCCAGTTCCTTTTTATGGTTGCTGTAACAACCATGGCATCTACAGGAATTCCCTTAATCCAAAAGGGTCTGTCCTTGGAAAGGGGGTTCAGAGGACTAACCACTTTTTTGGTGAAGGATCTCCAGAATGTCTCCAAAGGAGATGTCTTCAGGTGGTGACCTGGGGAACCCTCCCCTTCATCAAAATCAGTGCCTTCAGTAAGAGATTCCTGGGGGTACTCTAAGTGAATCCTTTTATACAGCTTCCTCCAGGGAAACTCTTCAGTGGGATGGTCTGAAGAGGTATCGGAAGAGATGGGAAGTTCCTGGACTGGAACTGCATGGAAGCTCATACGGGCTTGGTTGTCCCTGTGGAATGGGCAGATGAAGCTCAGAAGCTAGATCCAAAGGGGGAATGGGGTTAGGATCTGAAAAAGTAAGAGTCAAGATTGTTCTTGGATAAGAGAAAACCCTCCCCACCACCTCAAAAGCACAGAGACCAAGAGAAGCTGAGGCCAACCTCACTGAAGCTGAAACTCTCAATGCAGTCTAGCCCCGTCCCTATCTGGATCTCTGCTCTGGATTAGTTAGACCCAAGCTATCCAGCGCTGAAGCTCCAAGGGGAAGCAAAGGCTCTTAGACTCTCAGAGTCAAAGACATCCCCTTGGATCAGACACAGACGCTTTGGCTCTGAGACTCAACCTGCTCAGGGGGGGAGGCAGCACTAAACAAGGCAGGGATATGTTTGGAGTTGAAGATGAAGCTATCTTCAGATCAGACTTCTGGACTCTCAGATCTGATGGCTCTAAATCTCTGATTGGATCAGAAAATGAGAAATGATGGGATGGGATGGGAAACAGGTTGAAGGCTCCCAGATCCAATGGGAGACAAAGTCAGTAAAACCCCCATCTGAATCTGAGCCCTGAGAAATTTCCTCCTCATCCTTTCCACATCAGCTTTGGACAGACTTCAGGAGGACCTGATGGATGAAGAGGTGGAAGAAGGGCGAGACAGCCTCCTAGGAGTTTCTTGCAAAAATGCTGACTGGAGCCATAGGGAGATTAGCTCGGGAAAGAACTGAGGGCTCTGGGGTCAAGGTGACTTAGAAGTAGGAAGAGCTGGATCCTAAAGTTTAGGAGGTTTCACCAGGGGCTACAATATCGGAGCAGATTTTGGAGAATGAGTAGGAGAGCATTTCCCATGCTTCCTGGGCTCCAAAGTAAGTCTCAGTTTTTTAGAGGGAGTTTAAACCCCTGATGCCAAAGTAGAGGGAGAAGAAGAAGGAGCTGAAGCAGGAAGAAGGCCCTTAAGAACAAGCTTAATTGTTCCATCACTGGTGGCCCTGTTATTAAACCCCACACAAATCTGACAGTGGGAATCCAGGTGACTTGGGCGTAGACAATAAATGCACTCTCTGTGGGCATCAGAACTGGGTATCTTATTCCCACTGGAAGTGCATTTCTTAGAACTAATTGGCTTATCTGCCATGGTAAGGAAGACAGGGAGAAGGCTAAAAGCAGAAAGTGAAAGTTCCTTTTTTTTCTTTCTTTGTAGGTAAGAAGAAAGCAGATAAAGTAAAAGAGTTGCCAACAATGGTAACTATAACACTACCCTGAGGAAAAGGGTACAAAATGGAAAGGAGTTAACAATGGTAATGGAGAGATACCTGAAAAGAGTAGAAATATGAGCTAACTAAAAGCTGAATTGTTTTACAGTAGTTTGTTGGATAGTCCCAGTTTCAACAACGAAGGAATAGATATTTGTCATGAATTTATGGAACTTATATTGAACAATAATTATGTTCTTTTTGAAGGTGAAATATTCCAACAAACAAAGGGTGTGGCGATGGGGGCTCGATGTGCCCCTGTCTATGCCAACCTGGTACTTTTGGCATGGGAAAGACTTTATATCTTTGTATCTAGTTTCAAGGACAATATCTTGATGTACAGTAGATTTTTAGATGACTTATTAATTCTGTGGAAGGGAGATGAGGACAGTGTGATAGAGTTTATGTCCTATATCAATGGTACCACTAAGTTTCTTAGGTTCACCTATTCTTGGAACACGATGGCTACAAACTATTTGGACATCTCTATATTTAAAATGGATGGGGGTTTAGTTAGTTATATTTATAGGAACCTAGCTACTCCAATTCTATGTTACACTATAAGAGTTGCCATCCTTTTCATCAAAGAAAAGGGGTGGTAAAAGGACAGATGGTCCATATGTCCAGACTTGTTAGTAATGATGAGATCTTTAAAAAGGAAATGTATAAATTGATTGGGATGTTCCTTGAGAGAGGCTATCCTTTAGCATTACTGCTTAAAATTAAGAAAGATATTTATAAGAAAAGAAAAACTATATACATTCCGATATTAAAAAGTAATAGTAATATGACATCTTTGGTTAGTTGGGATAGTGGTACTAACACACAGATGGGAGGGCCTAAGTTTGTATTAAAATACAATGATAAAGCTATTGAGCTGTGCACTAGTCTAAAGAGTACATGGGAGTATTGTCTATGTAGGCAAACCAAAAGGTCTTTGGGTAATAGCCTTAACATTGTTTTTGGTAGGGGTAACAATGTGAAAAATATTCTTGAAAAGGAAAACAAAAGGTACATAAGGTCTCGTATGAGTAAATGTGGTACATGTACAGGATGTAGATTTATTGCAGTGGGATCCTATATATGTGTTGTTGGTTATAGGCGTACAATTGCAAGTCCGGGGTTATGTAACTGCAATACGAGGAACTGTGTATACATTGCGTCATGCATGTCATGTGAAGCTTTTTATATTGGCATGACTACCCGAAGATTGAAAGATAGAATTGGGGAGCACAACAGTTCCATAAAAAGGAAGGATGAACATAATGCTTTATATTTGCACACCAAAACATGCGACAATTTTAATAAATTTTTATTTTTTATTATAGACAGGGTGATGCCTTACACAAACTGTGATATTAGTAACAAGGTTGCGTTACTTGAAATGGAATGGCAGATTAGATTAAACGCTATGAGGCATCCAGGCCTCAATGAACACATCTCTTTAAAACCTCAGTTGAAATATAGAGCAAGTGTGATTTAATTTCATCATAACTTTATTATACATTTTTCTATGTATTTTTACATCTTCATTTGTTTGCAATTTAACAACATTTTTATGTATGAATGCGCTCATTGGTTGTCAACAATTAGTGCTACACTATTTTACCAATTAATATTTATTAATCAAGTAATTAATCAATTAGTCTGTAGGTTTAGTGGGTGTATATATATGTGATTGTTTTTACTGTGATTTATGACTCTGATGAAACCAGGTTGCTGGTGAAAGCAATCAGTCTTTGCATCTGTTGGAATAAATTTTATATCTTCAGTGCCTTGGTGCTCGTGCCTTCCTTGCTTACACTGTGGTGGAGTTTCTACGATAACTAAAAGCTGTACAAAGGGTAAAGGGAGGAATAAAGGCAACCAGTAATAAAGGATTAGTAAAAGGAAGAAAATTCTATCCTTTATTCACAGAAATCAAAAAAAGCTATCCCACAGCTCAAGAGAGTGCAATCCATGTCCGAACCATTTGAGCAGTAAACAAGATCTGGGGTAAAACCATAGTAAGGGGCATTATGGCCTAGGAGGGGCTTGAGAGTTGGATCCAGAGTCTGTAAGAAAAGTGGTTGAGATGGATCCTATACCCATTCATTGAGGAATGAATGAAAATGACATCATCAGATCAATATGCTAAAAGTCATTTAGGTTCATAGGTATATACTATGCTAACAACCACCAAGGCTTTATAAGTCAAGCCATTCAATACAACCCAATTCTGTCCCTATGTGTCATGGGCATTTATTAGGAAGGGGTATGTTAAGAAGCTTCTAGTGGTTATGTTGGGGATGGTATGTTAGTTTGGGCATTTCTGTCTGCCTCTATCAGAGACATGGGGACCAGACCCAGAGCAAATTTCCAAGTTTCTGTCAACTTGTCAATGTTACACTTAAATAGGGTTAGGGATGGACTCTGTTTCACATGGATGGGGAGCCTATTTCAGAGAATGGGGATCCTCACAAACATCTCTCACCACATCTTATTTATGTCGCAACTAAAATTTAAATCCTTGGACCTAGTATTTCTGATGCTGCTCATTTTGCAGATGTGCAAAAGGTCCATCAGAGCTGGATCGGGGAAGCTCTATATTCCAGGCATATATCGTCTCTGAGTAACCTGTAGGAAACACAGCATAGAGCTAGGACTTTAAGGTGATCCATACAGAACAATATGTTCACCTGGTAAAGAACCTTTGTGGGCATTCCACCTGTTGCATGAGTTTGGTCAGGTACAAGCAAAAGGGGGGTACTCTGCTGAATAAATGGTCTGATAGGGGCTGAATAAATTGGCACCATGACTTACTTGGACCTGGACATCATGCCCTTACTTATAAGTTGGGTAATAAAGAATGATTGTCTTACTACCTTGGTCAAATATTGGTTAAAGGTGAGATTAATGTCTACATATGTTCTCAGATCCCTGACTACCAGGTTAACTCTTGGGGGTGTCCTATTGATGGAGTAATTGGCCTGGGTAGCAGTCTTCCCAAAAGGCACTAAAATGCATTTCTTGGCACTGAATTTGTGTGTGTGACTTTGGCACCAGTCATTTGTATGTGTTAGACACTCTTGTAAGATGTTCATATCATGGAGGAACCTAGATAGCACCCAGTTTGCAGTCATCTATGAACCTGGTCAGCTAAAGGCCCTTGAAATTAGCCTTTACCTCAGAGATGTAGATGCCAAATATGAGCTGTCCCAGCACAGGGCTCTGAGATACCCTACTGGTGACTGGTCTCTTAATGGAGGTGGTATCACCAATCCTGACTTCCTGGGTCCTGTCTGTGACCCAGCTGGCAATCCAGCAAGTTATGTAGAGGGTTATGCCCAGTTTGGTGCATATGTCATCTATACCTAAATGGTCTATTGTATTGAATGCCTTAGCCAGGTCTAGGTGGGCAGTATACACTGTTTTCCCCTCATCCATTGCCTTTGTGACCTTCTCGAAGTCCACCAGGTATAGCAGGCATAACCTTCCCTTGACAAAGCCAAACTGGTTGGGTCCAGCATCCAAAGGTTGCCTATGTCTTTGTTACTTATTTCCATGATAATGTTTTCCATGGCTTTGAATATTACACTTGTAAGACTAAGAGGTCTATAGTTTCTAGGGTCGTCTGATGGTCCACCCTTGTGAAGAGGGATAATGTTGCAGTCTTTCAGTCTCGTGGTACAAAGTCTGTTTTGAGGCTGTAGTTGAAAAGTGACTCAAGTGCTCTTGATAGATCATGTTTCAAACTATTTAGGAGGCATCCCAGGATACAGTTGGGGACCACGGAGGCTGTGTTTTTGGCCTTAGCAAGCAACACCAGGCCCTGCTCCCTGTTAATACTTGGGGGTTATGCTACTAGGTATTTCATGTGTGGATGCAGGTGGGTATTGGGGAGTGACGTTTGAGCTAAATTTGTCAGCCAGTAAATTTTCTATGCCACCATGCTTAGAGAAGGTGGCACCATTATCCACTAGTTCGGCACACTGCTACCCTTGAGGTTTCACACATAACTATAGAAGGCCTTGTGATTATTTTAAGTCTGTGAAGCTATTTTTACTTTAACTGGCCTTGTTGAACTTAATTAGTCTTTAGTTTCCTGTTTAGTTTAATAAGAGAGCTATTACTATGGGAGTTACTCTTCCTGATTGTAGTCAAGACTTTTTTCCTTTTATGTACCCTATTGAGTTTAGGATTCCACCTGTGTGGTTTGTTTTTAGTGTTTGTTTTGGGATTACTTCCAGTAGGCACAGCAGTCTCTACACAGCTATTTACATGGTTGTACAAGGTCTCTGTGAACAATTCTGCATAGATTGCTGTGAACTCGGAGTTGTGAGGGGCACTGAATTTTGGCAAACTATCACTTAACATGATATAGTTTGCTTTGGAATAGTTCCTAACTGTTACAGGGTTTGCTGGGGTTACAGAGCTGATTTTTATTTTGAAGAAGACAGCTTTGTGGTCTAACCTCACCAGTGAGAGCATGACACTGGAGGAGGTGCAGCATTCTCTCATACTGGTGAGTACCAGGTCCAGTATGTTTGAACCTGTGGTGGGTGTAAGCACTATCTGGGTATTTGTGTCAAGAAGTCCAGGAATCATACTGTGAATATGAGGCAGTGTACGTTCCCCGGTCTACAGAAGGGTAGTTAAAGTCTCCAATGAATAGGTATTTGGTTTAATGTGGTCTTAAAAGCCTGTCAGTAATAATAAAGTGGTCCCTTCAGGTCTCTCGCCATTCATGATCTGAGGTATCATATCAATGTGGAGGGTGATTGGGAGCCTACATGGCAACACTAGTCCTTCTACTCAGTTAAGGTGAATATACTTCCAAAGCTGTACTACATTTATCATAATGACCGTGGCTGCAGTACTGCTCTTTATCTATGGGAGACCTACAACAGTGCTTTGCTAGTTTTTGAGGTGGTGGTTACAGCATGTTCTGAATGACTGCTGTGAGGAAACCTGCTCTTTTCCTAGACTTAATACTTATTTTGTAATACTTTGAAAAGGCATCAACAGTGACTTGAGCAGTTGCTTCAGAATGCTCTGGAGGTTAAATAAAAGTTATGTACTCACCATATCAATGCATCTGTCTTGTTTCTTTCCATCTTTTCTTGACTGATGGGTTTCAGATCCATCTCAACAGATCTGACTTTGGCCATTTTTTCAGACTAAAGATCTGTAGCTCAGACTCCTTCCCTTATCCATAATCCTCTACAAACCTCAGCAGTACCTCAGATCAAGTCTGCCTACTAGAGATATTTATATATGGGTCTACCTGTAAAGACTGAAATCCCACATTACCAAATCCAACAAGACAGAGATGAGGTTGCCGAAACCTTACATGAACGAACACTCAGAACACTGAAACTTTACTATGGGAAAAGAAAGAATAGTTGTGTAAAATTTTACCATAACCATAGATGTCCTTCTGTTCTTTATGCTGCAGTATTCATAACATGTGGAAGTCTGCCACCAGCTGACTCGTATGTCCGGCCAGTATACAAAAATCTACTGTTACTATGAGGTACGTGTGACACCACACATGAGCAAATGTACATTGGCCATAAAGAGATGTCAGGTATAAAGTGGACATCAGCAGAAACCAACCTCAGAACTGAATGCTGCAAAAAGCACCAGCTTGGTCTTAGGTGAGGAAAACTAGCCACCAGAAGCCAGGCAAGCATCAGGGGGAAGGCGGGGGGGGGGATACTGCAGCATATATAAGAGAAGGACATCTATGGTTACAGTAAGATTTTACACCACTATTCTATGTCCTTCTATTCACATGTTGCAATATTCATAACATGAGGGAAAGTACCAAAGCTCATGCAGAGGAAGAAATGGGCAGAGGAGCAGAAGCATT
Organism: Protopterus annectens; assembly: GCF_019279795.1. Classification (NCBI taxonomy): domain Eukaryota; kingdom Metazoa; phylum Chordata; order Ceratodontiformes; family Protopteridae; genus Protopterus; species Protopterus annectens. Next base: position 183,043,810 of record NC_056726.1, read on the forward strand.
CTCCACAAACCCATGCAAAATATCTCTGGCAAAACCAGCCCTGGACCTGGAAATGCCATCTAATTTATAGTGTTTAGTGAAGGTATGAACAGAAGACCAAGTTGCTGCTTCCAGGATAGAGCAAGTGTTCGACCCTTTAAAGAAAGCTCCAGAGGAAGACACTGCTCCATTGGAATGTGTCCTAACTGGAGAGGAGAGAGTCTTTCCACTGGCTATACAACAGAAAGAAACAGCTTTTGAAATCCAAGAGGAGATAGTCTGCGTGGAAACAGGTTGGCCCAGAGCCCTTGCCTATGCACGTCTAAAGTGTGCAGAATCCTCTCACTGGAGGATTGCAAAGGAAAAAAGGTTGGAAGGTTGATAAACTGATTGAGAGAGAACTCATTAAGTACCTTGAGCAAAAAAGAGGGATTTACTGGGTAAGGAGACCTATCCCTATGGAAAACTGTGAAGGAGGAGGAAGATATCAGAGACTGTAACTCAGATACCCTTCTGGCAGAAGTAATGGCCACAAGGAGGACATTTTTCCAGGTGCAATGTTGTAGAGAAGATGGAATTATTGGCTCAAAGGGGGCCAGTGTAATTTTCTCCAAGTCAAAATTAAGATCTGAAGGTGAAGGAACTGGTTTTCTTGTTAAGGATGCCTTTTAAGAAGAATTTAACTTCCAACATAGACATAGGCAGACATGCAGAGATAGCAGAAAGATGGGCTTTAACTGAAGAGTAAGACAGCCCACTCTTCATTAACTCACACAGATAGGACAGGACAACTGGGACATCCACGAACAGTGGCTGTAAATACTTTTTGAGACACCAGATGGAAAACCTATTCCATATGGAAACATAGGATTTCTTAGTTGTGGGATTTCTGGACTCCTGTAGAACTTGGAGCATGTCATCAGAAAAAAAGGTGTTTGAAGGGAATCAAAATCCTATCACTCACAGAGTCAGATTTAGAGTTGACATCTGCGGATATACTAGAGTTCCCTTGTCTTGTGTGAGTAGGTCCATTCTGTGGGGTAACTTTTGGTGACTGCCCTTGGCTACATGCAGGAGAAGGGGAAACCAATGATGTCTTGGTCAAAAGGGGGTCACCAACAAGATTTCTGGTTGCTCCTGCTGGATTTTCAGCAGGACCTTTTGGAGGAGTGGGAAGGGGAGGGATGCATAGAGAGACATCTCCTTCCAACAGAAAGATAGAGCATTCACCTTCCATGCCAAGGGATCTGGGACCCTGGCACAAAACTTGGGAAGTTGTCTGTTCTTGGGGGAGGCAAAGAGGTCAACCTGAGATATACTCCATTGATGGACCATATCCAGAAACACGTCCTTGTGTAACATCCATTTGTTGGATTGAGTCATGGACCTGCTGTGTGTGTCTGCCATAACATTCTGAGTCAAGGGAATGTAGACAGCCTGAAGGGAGAGTTGACTCTGCAAGGCTAACTCCCAGGCCTGTAAAGCCAGTCTGAACAGGATGTAAGAGTTTGTCCCTCCTTGTTTGTTGACATACCAGAGGACCGTGGTATTGTCTGTGAACCACTTTAGAACTGCTGGAGAAATCATAGGCTTGAAAATTTGGAGGGTGAAAATCAAGGCCTCATCTCCTTTATATTTATGTGCTCCCTTGTTTGGCCTGGAGATCAGACATCTCTGACCTTCCAGGATTCCAGTGCTGCTCTCCATCCTAAGTCTGAAGCATTCATGTACAGCTCCTGAGTGGGGAGAGGTGGTTGTAAGGGTTGACCTGGGTTCCTTGCAACCTGAGGTATCCTCCAGTTTACCTCCCTTTTCAAGCAAGGCAGGAGTGGGATAACAAACTCCAGAGGATAAGAGTGTTGCATCCAAAGTGTCCTCAAGAACCACTGGAATTTTCAAATGTGTAACTTGGCCAAAGGGAGCATGGTGATAATGGAGGCCATTAAACACAAGAGGTGTAGAAACCCCCTGGCAGTCAGGGATTAGAGAAACAGGAGGTCCTAGAAGTAGGAAGTTAGAGACAGGACCTTTTCTGGAGGTAAGGAGGCTAGCATTCTGTCTGAATCCTGCAGCCAAGAAAAAAGTGGTCTTGAGAAGGGATCAGAGCAGATTTCTGATAGTTGATCATGAACCCTAGACTCTCCAGGACAGACGCCATGAAGGAGAGGTTCTCCTGGAGGATGTCTGGAGATGGGGCCTGAAGAAGTAGGTCATCTAGGTAAGGAAAAATCTGTATGCCCTGTAGTCTGCAGTAGGGTATGACAGGAGCTAAACATTTTGTGAAGACCCTCAGTGCCACAGACAGACCTAAGGCCAAGGCACATAAATTAAAATGTGAGAAAGCAATAGCAAAGTGAAGATATTTCCTGAACTGAAGATGAATAGGGATATGCAGGTAGGCATCTTTGATGTCTAATGACACCATGAAGGCCTGGGGAAGTATGAGAGGAAGAATGGTGGGTAATGTTAGCATACGAAAGTTGGGAAATTTCACAAAGGTATTTAGATGGGAAAGGTCTAGAATGGGCCTCCAAGGGCCAACCTTCCTGGAAACCAGTAACATCCTGGAGGAAAATCCTATTCCAACTTGGAAGGGTGGCACTTCCTGAATAGTGACTTGAGAAAGAAGGCTGGATATGACCCGTGGAAAAAGTTCCAGTTGTTCTTTTGGAGGTTGTGGAATACCCCTGAAGTGGGGGGGGGGTTCCCACACCATAAAATATCCTTGTCAGATAATGGATAGGACACAATAGTTATGGGTTATCTGATTCCAAGCAAGGAGAGAGAGAGAGGTGAAGAGACAGAGGAGTCAATGGGCCTGGAGGCGGGTAGTCACAGACTACCAGGCTTAGCCTGAAAGGGTTGTGTCTAGGTGGGAGTAGAAGAGGCAGACTTAAATGGAAATTGTTTCCTAGGATCTCTCTTACCTTTGGAAGATTGGGGCCTGGCAGGCTTTCTGACAAAGGTGGTCTTGGTGGGAAAATTCCTCTGAAACCTAGGGACAGGGGAAACTATGTTTTAGATCTTGCAGCTCCTTGCCCTTCTCTTGCAAAGATTTAAGCAGTTTTGCAGCTGAGGTACAAAACAAAGCCTTGTTGTCCACAGGAGCATTAAGCAAAGGTTAGAGCCTGAGCCATGAATACCTCCTCAGGACAGACCCAGATGCAGCTACTCTAGCTGAGGTCTCCACAGTATCAGAACTGCACTGGACTGCCTTGTAACCTGGGCTGAGGAATTAAGAATGGGGGAGAGCTTAGCCTTAGTGGGAGAATCACGGAACTCAGAAAGTAGCTTTCCTGCATCTGATAGAAGGGCCAAGGAATATTTGGCCCTACGAGTTTGATAATTAATTGCCCTGAAGGCCAGAGTAGCAAAGGTATAGACCTTTTTCCCTATTCTCTCCATGACATTGCTCTCCTTACCCGAGAGAAGCAAGGAAATAGAAGGCAACATTTTTTATACCTTGTCTGCAGAGACTGAAATGGTAGCAGCGTCTGCAAAGATCATTTGAATAGGAATTTGGATTCCTCAGGCACCTTATAAAAATCTATCTGGGAGCTTAGGGCTGGAGGCTGGGGATCAGGGTACTTTGAAGCAGCTGCAAAGACATCTAAGAAGGCTGGCAGAACAGGGGTAATGGCAGATGGAGAGGGGGAATCCATCAATAGGAGGTCATAGTACCTTTTTTGGATGTTGGATACCTGGCAGCAGTCCCTCTTGAAGAGCTGTTTCATCTTAAGGATAGTTTCCCCAAAAAAGATATCCTCCTCAGAGGAATCAGTGCCATTAGATTCCTCTTCTGGTGAGGCATAACCCAAAGGGAAGAAATTTGGGCTGAATAAGCCAAAGATTCATCTCCTGATGGGGTCTATATTAGAACACTGAACATTCAAAATGTCGATTGTTCTAATATAGAACCCTAGCAATCGAAAAAAAAAAACATTGAACATTTGGAACAACAAATTTTTTCCTGGGGAAAAAATTTGCTGTTCCAAAACACATACACACAACACAAGCACACCAAACAAACAGCAATCCACACACATACACCTAAACTCTAACACCTAACCCTACACTAAACTATACAAACACCACTAACTATCCACTTACCTTAACCCAAACCCTAACCCTAAGGTCCGTCACTATCGCACAGTCACGTCACCCATGCCCTAACCCACACGTCCACACAATTGCACACTTACCTGACCCGTGCCCTAACCCTAACTCACCTAATCCACCCTAACCCACACGTCCACACAATCACACACTTACCTGAACCTGACCCGTAACTTTCCACCAGAGCGCTGAAAATACCGAAGCAATAGAAACGGACAACCAAATTCTTTCCCTAGGAAAGAATTTGGTTTCCTGTTACTTCGATATTTTCAGCATTTGCTGAAAATGGGTCGATATTAGAACACCCGACATTTCAAATGTTCGGTGTTGTAATATAGACCCTCCTGCTGACTCCTCATCATCTGAGGAAACCTCTTCAGAAGTTCTCTTTAAAGGAGTAGAGGGAGGAAATGAAGGAGATGGGAGGGAAGCAGCTGAGGTCTGTCATAGGGCTATAAAGACATTCAATCGGCCTTGGGAAAAGGCCTGCCAATCCAGTTGTTGTTCCGGGGGGGGGGGGTTTGGGGGCAGGAGAAATATGTTTAGTCTTGAGCTTTTTCTTTTTTGGAACTTTGGAAGGTGGATGGCTCAGATGTCAGCCTGCACTCCACAATGTTGGTAGGAACATTGTCTGACACACTGATCTGGATGATGCCATGTGGGCCTTCAGTAACAATAAGCTGTGATTTCCCCCCTACATCTGAGTCAGACAGCTGCGATTCCCTCGAGGACATGCTGGTAGGGTTCTTCACGGCCTTTATACTGGTACCTGTCAAAGGAATGTCTACCAATTTTAGGATGAACTCCGGGCCCACAGGCTGTGGCTTCTTGGCCTTTTTAGGTTGCTGCTCATCTGAAGGGCCTGATGCAGGCTCCATGCCATGTGAAAGATGCTTAAGGTGCTGATACTCACGATGTAACTTCAGAAAAGCTAAACAGCTACAAAGGGTTTTGGGTACGAAGGCCTTACAGACAGCACAGGCAATATGGTCATGGTCTGGACCTAGGCAAAACAAGCAAAGGTCGTGAGAGTCCTTATGTGGAATTTGCCTTTCACACTGACACTTGTCCTTCCTAGTTGACATGTAATCACAGCAAAACACAGTAGCCAAAATATTAAAAGAAAAAACCCCAACAGGGTACTTATCTGAACCAAGGTTTGCAACTTGTCTAACGAGCGACCTGAGCAGGCAATTGGACAGGTGGCAGAAAAGTTCTGTGGTTGGTACATGCTGACTTCTATTTTATACCCATCTCTTTATGACTGATATACTTTTGCTGATGTACAGCATCGCGTGTACCACACAGTAGCAACAGACTTTTGTATACTGGCCCAACATACGAGTCAGCCAGTGGCAGACTCCCACATGTAATGAATACTGCAGCATATGAATAGGACAACATCCACTTGGCCACCATGGTCACCTTTGCCCTTTCCCCACTGTAATGCGATCTTGGAGTTGGTATATTTAGTTAGGGGGAGTGGGTGGGGAGCAAAGCCCCCCACCTTGGTGGGTTTGATTTGCTTCGGTATGTGTTTTTTGTGGTGTTGGATAAGTGGTGACTTTTCCAGAGTTCCTTATCAATGTTCCGATATATATATATATATATATATATATATATATATATATATACACGTGTGTGCGTGTGTGTGTGTGTGTGTGTGTGTGTGTGTGTGTGTGTATATGTACACATATGATATATAGAAGGAGAAAGGTAATCAGGTAGTTTTCTCTGGAACTGTAGTACAGAGAACAACATTCCAAGTGCCCTATGCCCTAAAGGACATACTAGAAGTCTAACTGAAGATCTTACAAGACATGGAAGGGGGAATGGAGGGAGGGAGGGAGGTTGAGAAAGGATGTAAGGAGACAACACAAATGCATCGTTATGGTGATGTCTTTTCTGTCCATTCTTCAACTGATGAGACAGAGTCCCCAGCTATTTGAATCCTAGGGTGGTCCTCATGGAAAGATATTCCAGATTAAGTGGAACCAAAAGCCTCCCCACTCCTGGAAAAACATCCAGTTTGTAGTGAGCAATAAATGTATGAACACTGGACCAGGTAACAGCAACACAAATATCCACTGCAGTTCTAGACAAAAGCGCAGACTTGGAAACAGATCCTGTTGAATGTACTTTTGGTTTTTTTTTTGGTAAATTCATGCCTTTGGTCTGATAAACATGAAAGATGCAGTTAACCATGTTGCTAGTGTAACTTTCAACATAGCCTGACCCAATGTTGCTTTAGAAAAGGAGACAAATAATTGGTCTGACTTCTTCAAGGGTTTTGTTTTGTGGAGGTAGAATTGCAAGTCTATGCACATCCAATAAATGAAGAATATATTATTGCTCTTTACTACTGAAATTACAGGAAAACTGGTACAGGAATAGACTGGTTGAATGCTGCCAGTGATGCCACCTTAGACAGAAAGGAGGGACTGGTGCATAAAGAAACCCTGTCTTTATGAAAATTGCTCTATGGAGAATGACAAGACAAAGCCTGGAGTTCAGATATACTTCTGAATGATATAATAGCCACCAGCAAGATATTTTCCATGACATGCTGATTTACTTGCAACAGTACAGTAAGATCCCAAGGAGCTGTTGGATATCTGACAGGTGGTCTGAGAAGGAAAGTACCCTTGAGGAAGACTTACACAATTTAACAGAGCCCACAGAAGAGTGATTCTAACCCATGTATAAATTGGATACTGCAGCTAACTGTACTTTTGTTATGAAGTAAATGGTTCCATCATGAAAGAATTGAAGTGAGAAATCCTAACACTGCTGAACAAGAGTGCAAACATCTCTCAGAAACCCAGACAGAAAACTCTTTCCATTTACTTTTATAGGTTTTCCTAGCAGAGTCTTTCTGAGAGGTTGTGAGAATACATACTACTTTAGAAGAAATCTTGGGCTGCCTAGCCATCATTGGGAGTGGAGAAACCATGCAGTCAACTTGAGAGCTCAAATGTCTGGGTGAGGCATCCCAGATGGGTGTGAGAAGATATGGATCCAGTACCCAAGGAGGGTTATCAAATGAGGCCAAAAGAAGGGGAACCACACCTGATGAGGCCAGAATGGAACAATGAGAATGGCCATGCTCTTCTATTAAGATGTTTTCTGTAGAAATTTCAGGATTAGAGGGGTGGGTGGATATGGGTAAATAAGACCAGATGGTCAATTGTGTGTCAGAGTATTCCTTGGTGACTCCCCCAATGGGGGAATCAAGGCAAAGAACTTGCTGTATTTGGAATTGGTGGGAGAAGCAAAGACACTGAAGCATAGTTGGCTTCACTAATGAAAAATATGTTTCTTCCATGTTGGGTTAAGGAACCACCCATGAGGTAGAAAGCTAGACCTGCTCATCCTGTCCCGCTAATACACTGGACCTCCTCCTCAGTATGTGCATTGCTACTAGAAAGCGACCAGAAGAAATTGCCCACTGCCACACTCTCATTGCTTCTCAACATAAGGGATAAGAGTGTGTTCTCCCTGTTTGTTGATGTACCAGGCCACTGATATATTGTCCATCTGAATGGATATCATCCATAGAGGGAGGGCATCCTGGAAGGCCTGCAATGCTAAGAGGACTGCCCTCATCTTCAAGAAACTGATGTGAAGACTGACATCTGAAGGGAACCACATGCCTTGGACACTCTTCTCCATATGATGTCCCCCCAAAATGGAAGCACGTGCAGTCACTGTGGCTCTGGGTAAAGGGGGAACAAAGGAGTGGTCCTGAGAAATCTTCAATGACTGAATCCACCAAGTAACATGGTTTCTGCAGATTTTAGTAAGATAAACTGGGATGTTCATTGGTTGGCACCTGACTGACCACTGGGCTGCCAACATATATTGTAAAATTCTCAGCACTTGACTCTGTAGTGTAAACAGCCTGGTTTGTGGCAGCCTTGCTATTTGGGAATTAGCTTCCAAGTGTGTGCCTATGAACTCCAGGCTTGTGTCAGGGATAGTTGACTCGTAATTCATTTTAATGTATAGTTTGCGGCAAAGCTGAAGGAGAAACTCCTTGGAGCAGAAGAGGTGCTTGGTGGGAGCAGTGAGAAGCCAGTGCAAATAGGAAAACACTTGGAACCCTTGCAGTCTGAGATGAGATGCAACCACTGCCAAGCATGTCAACACCTGGGGGTTGTGTTGAGACCAAAAGGAAGGGTCCTGAATTGGAAATCACCAGCTTCCAGCCAGAACACTAGACCTTCTGGATTGTCTGTCTATTTTAATGTAAACCTGCAGGTCTGTTGAGCACATCCAATTGTCCTTCCATAGTAGTGGGAGAATGGACTGTACCATGACTATTTAGAAATGTGTGTGTTTGACAGATGTAGACACCTGAGGTTCAGAATTAATCTGAGGTCCCTGTTCCTTTTAGGCACTAAAAAGAACCTTGAATAAGTTTCATAAACTTGTTAATCTAGGGTGACCTTCTGAATTACTCTTTTTGATAGCAGCTTTTCTATTTCCAATGCTGCTGCTCTTCTTTGTTGGGGTGGAACATTGGGGAGTTTCTTTGTTGTTGTTGGAAGTGGGTAAAGAAAAGGAATATGACAGCCTCTTCTGATGACTGACTGCACCCACTCATTTTTGGTGATGGCTGTCCAGGCTTCTGGGTGTAGAGATAAGTGTCCCACAGCTGCCTCCAGACTGCAGATGTCTGGCCACCATTCAGGAGCACTGATAAGGCTTTTCTGTGAATGGACCACTAAAGCCTTGGTTCTGTGGACCTCCTCTGCCATGAGGACATTTACTGTTAGAGTACTCTGCCTTCAGGGAATCTATCTACAGAAGAATTTTGGGAAAAACATTGAGACTTACGGAACCACATTTTCTTACTCCCTTTCTGGTTCCCGGAAAAAGGTCCTCTGAGCCTTTGAAAATCTTATCCTTACAACATAAGAGTTTTCCCATCCTTCTCACTCCTGGAGAGAGTGTCCTTAATCTTGGGGCCAAAAAGAGTTGATTCATCAAAAGTAGCATTAATGAAGGGCATTTTAAAGGGTTCCACAAAATCACATAAGCACATCCAGGCATGTCTCCATACAATAATGCCTGTGCCTGCAGCTCTAAAAGCACCTTCCATTGTGTTAGAAATCAAATACATGGAGGCATAAGAAAGGGACTGCAGGGTGCCATTTGCAAATACACAGTTTTCTTTTCTTCCACAGACATGGACCAGAGACGGACTTGCAAATTTCCTTAGTGAAGTCCCTCTGGAACCACATCATATGTGCCAGGTAATTCAGTGATCTCAGGATGAGTCAGTGAAGCACAAATACTCTTCTCATATCTGTCCAGGGCTCTATTAAGAGGGTGAACAGATATGATCTCCTCGATGAGCTCCTTTTTGGTGGCTGCCACTAGCACCATACCATCCACAGTAGGGCTTTTGCAATGAGCACAGTCTTTAGGGGCTACTAAATACTTACCAGGTTTCTTTGGAATCGGTTCCACCACATCTGGCTTCTTCCACACCTGAAGAGAAATTAAGTCAATCATCTCATCAGCTGGGGGGACCACCTTGGAAGTAGCTGAGTCAGTGCCAAAAGCTTCATGCAAAACAGATTCCTCTTGTTTCTCCCACATTTTCAATAGACTTAGTAAACCAGCGTGTACATAGCCCACTATCTTGGGCTGCCAATATTAACCTCTGTGCAGGTTACCGGATTATCGCCCAAGCTTACAGGCCAGAGAGCTTTGAACTTATGGGATGTATGTGGTCAAGAGACTCACATATAGCTGACAGACCACATTCAATGACATCACAGTCATTCTGCTCCAATACATATTTACCACCATCCCTATGATCTTCTGTTACTATTTTCAACGTGCCTGGGTGCAACACTGTTTAGAATGCCTGAAGAGCCAATATCAGAACCATCATTTCCGTTTTTTTGATACATTTTCCTAGTACTGTGGCATTCCATCTGTTTTGGACCCTCAAGTGTCATCTAAGCTTCAAGTCATTTGATTCTAAATATGAATACTGTCTAGGATTAAGAAAGGGCATCCCTGGATTGGTTAACACCAGCTGCAGGTGAAATCATAAAATGAATTTTAACTTTAAGGAAGGGATCAAATGTAGTACTTTCTCAATGGCAAGTTGGTGCTACAAAGACTCTAGAGGTACCAATGCATCTTCTTCATGTGAAGTGTGGCCACTGACATCATTAAGGTTGAGGCTGACGTGTAGCCCAGTACTTTAAGAAATATCTAGTCTGTCATGTGTGCCCTCTTGGTTAAGTGAGCAAAGCAGTCCCTCACTTGAAGTACTTCCTTCTTGGAAAAAAGTCTGCTAGCATTTACATCCAACACGGTCTTCTAGGAAGAACTCTAAGGTCGCAATTAGGTTCAATGGCTCAAGGAGATCCCCAGGTTGGTAAAGCTGTCAACAGAGTGCTATAGGCCTGTTGCAATTCCACAAAGGATGGTATTTGAATGATGCAATTATTGTAGCAGATGTTAATAATCCTAGTCCTGAGGTAGGTGAATACCAATGCCATGCATTTCATGAACACTCTATCTGCTAAAGAAAGGCCAAATGGCAAAGTCTTGAAACTGACACTGCTCATGTGGTGTTCTCAAATGCAGGAACTGCTAGAGATCTTTGTAGATATGAATATGCAAGATGACATTCTTTATATTCAGGGTCACCAGTATTGCAGCTTGCATAAAAAAGGAGGTATACAGTAGTACTATTTTGAACTTGCTTATTTTCAGGAATCTGTCAAATCTGGATTAGTCAAATAAGAGTCACCAAAGGCCATCCTCCTTTGAACAAGATTATTTTTTTGTCCTTAGAAGCTCTTTCTGTGACTTCATACAGCAACAACTGGTCAAAAAATGGTTGTGCTACCTCTATGTTCATTGATAGGATGCCACAAATTCTTAATAAAGAAAAGGAAGGGCTGTGAATTATGTTCAGTAAATACATACAGTCTCTCTTACCCATCTGTAAGTTGAGTACCAGTTATTTATAAAAGCCCCTTTCCTTGGATGCAGAGCAGTAGAGAGCTACAAGAAAGAACAGAGAAGAGTTGGGAATTGCATGCTCAATACTGGTTTTCTTCTTCTTGGCAGTGGGCAGACTTGTATCCTCTTTCTCCTAATGTGCAGCCTGCTCTACCCTTATCCTTTGTTCAAGACTTTCTTTCAGAAAGCTCTGACATAGACTACCTTCTGGAGACAGACCACTGTTTTGTTGGAAAACGTATGATTGTGTGGTTGGATAGGATGACTACTGTTGCCAAAACCTTTGGGACTTCTTCTGCAAGAGGTCCAGTATAACTTCCTGAGCTTTGTGCTCTTTCTGTTTTCAAATGGATAGATATCTGCATCCTTACAACATAATTTCATTGACAGTACAAAAGTGACATCCACTTGTATTATGTTTAGTTCTTTTTTGCCCACAAAGCTACAGGTGGGAACTCCTACCTCAGAGGAACCCTATCGCAACCTCCATGATGCCTGCATTGTAAGGACAAGAAGGCTTTGTGATTGCTTGCTCCTTTTTAAGCATCCAGACCCAAGAAGACAAGTAGCCTGATAACTGAGGACGACATGGAGGATGGGGAAGGTACCCAGTACAGCCCTATGATGTCCAAATCAGTTAAGTAAAGAAATTGGGTAGGAGACAGGAATAGAACAGTAAACTCAGGTGAACAGCTATTATAGGACATTTCTTAAACAAATGTATTATGGCCACTGTATCAATATCGTAGATATGGCAGGCAAAAGGGGGTGATTGCCCTGGGCACAAGCTGTTAGGGGGGCACTAGCAGTGCAGCTGAGTGGCTGATCAGGCATAAGTGCAGTACCAGCAGTCACTTAAATAGCTGTGGATGGTATTCTGCAGCTGCTTAAATAACTTCAAGTGTAAACTGCACATTAATAAATGTAGCAAGCTTGCATAAGTTGTTGCTAATACTTCACAATGAGTTACCCTTGTTTTTTAACTGCTGTTGCAGCTTTGCAAATATCTTTTTTTTATCTTTCCTCAACTTCAAGAAAGCTTTTTTTCCTCCTCTTTACTCCTAAACATCGAGTTGAAGGGGGTGCTAAACTGGAGACTGCCGGGGGAGGCATCTGATCTACTTATCTATCTAAATTGTACGGATTACTGATGCAGTGGCTATAATGCTTAGGCCAATTCCCAGAGCTATTAGCTGCAAGGTGGTGGTTGATTACTTGAAACACGCTGCAAGAGACTGCAGAATGGCAGTCGCAAAGTCTGTCTTATTTCTGGAGATGACATTCAATTTGACTTGTTTGGAAAAAGTGTGTGAAGGGTACAAAGTGGCTACCTCCAGGACTGCCCAGGAAGTAAACCCTCCTACATATGCTCTGGCAGCAGCTGTGGCTCTTACAATATGCAATCTAATGTACTTCTTGAGAGTTTTGCCATGGGCAGAATACAAGAACATGCAAAGAGACAGTCATTTGGCTATAGCTTGCTTGGAAACATGTTTCATTTCTCTTTATCAGCAAATAATGCAAATTTGATCTGTGCTTCTTATATGTAATTCTTGGTCCCATCTAGGTAGTATCTCAGCTGCCTGCGGGCATCCAAGGAATGAAGTATTATTTCGCCTTTGTTCTGATGGTTTGAAAAGAACACCATTAAATGTACTGCCTGGTTTAAAGATGTCCCAGTGACCACTTCAGGCAAGATGGAATGTTTTTTGCACAGACTATGGCCTTACAAAAGGCAAAAAATATTCTTTGCACATCAGAGCTTGTAGTTCAGAACTCTTAGCTGATGTAATAAGAAGGGTTGTATGCAAAGTCAATAACCTGACATGTCCCAAAGCAGCTGGCACAAAAGATGGGCTTGGGTCATCTTTTCCACGAGACATTTCAAAGTTCCATGGTAGTGTAACATCTTTTCTAGGTAGTCTAAATGTGGTACTCCATTCAGAAAGTAGCAATGAAGCCGAAGGAGTGACAATAGGTACACAGGTTGATATCTGTACATTTCTAAGTATTGTTGATTTAAGGACACTGGTGTTAAGTTTGGATCTTGATTCCTTCTCTTGCAACATGCAGAGACCTTTTACCACTTAAATAGCTAAGATTTCCTTGTAGCAGGCTTCCTGCATTCTTCCATATTTAGTATTTTCTAAAGAGTGGCATTATTAGATTCTATGCTCTCAGGTCTTGCTGCCCACAGCTTTGGGTATATCAAGGACCTCTTCAGCAGCATCACCAAGAGGTTCACATGCTGAAGCAGAAAGCCATTTCCTTTAGGAGAAATAAACGAACGTTACATACTTACCATAACGATAGGTCTGTATTGTCTTCTTTTTGTGTGGTTCAATATGTAGGTTGTTGGATCCAGCCGGATCTGCTCTTGATGCCCTATACCAAAGCTTTGGATCCAAGAGCTCTGACTTCTTCCCAACCCACAATTCCCCTCCTGCCTGAATTAACTCAGATCGAGTTTGCTGACTCACCAAAAGATGTCACATTATATACAGACAATGACAAGGAGGAAAATATATAGTGTAAGAGATACAAGGGATCAGACAGGGTCCAATGAAAACCTGGCTGATCCCTAGAAATAAACAAAGGAGGGGAGCTCAACCAAATGGAAAGAAGACAACAATGATCTATTGTTAAGGTCAGTACATAACTTCTGTATCCAATGTTGTCTTTTTTTCATCTGGGACAAATTCCCAAGCTACCCGACAGTGACCTAGGTGGTCTCAAGGAAGGATATTCTTCAGTATGGTAGAGCCAAAAGATGTACAAATTCTGGACTGCTCATCTAACTTGCAGTGATACACAAGGGTATGAACTGAGGACCAAGTTGCTGGAGCACACGTCACTGATAGGCACTCAGTTTACAAATGCCACTGAAGTTGCCATTTCCCTCGTAGAGTGCTCCTAAGGCTTTGATTGTAAAGATGTACCTCATGAATCATAGACAAATGAAATGCAGTCTGCTAATAATTTGGAAAGGATTACCTTAGGTACTGATTGGCCCAGCTTTTTTCTTAGAGAAGGATATAAACACTTGATCTGATCTTCTGATACTAACACTAAGATGGAGATAGAACCTGACTTGTCTATGCACATCTAAGATGTGCCAAGTATGTTCCCAAATTTTACAAATGCAGGAGAAGAAAACTTGAAACTCAATCTGTTGGTTCAAGCTATGTTCTGAAGCTACTTTAGGAAGGAAGGGTCTTATGAAAGATAAGGGAGGGAGATTTGCATGGGAGTGCCTGCAATTCTGATACCTGTTTTGCAGATGTAATGGCAACCAGAAAAATAGTGTTCCATGAAAGAAACTTCATATCTACGGATGCTGCTTGTTTGGAGGGCTTTTGGGTTACAGACTGGAGTAAAATGGTAACATCCCAAGGATGGACTGGATCATGAACTGGGGGTCTCAATAAAAAGGTTCCTTTAAGGAAGACTTTGGACACTTTTAGGGAAGGAATAGAAGCATTGTTCAGCCTTATGTGGAAGTCTGAAATGACTGCTAATTGTACTTTAATTGTAGAATAACTTGACCCAGCCATGAAGAGTTCTGAAAAACTCCAATATTTTTGGTAGAGGTACTGAAAAAGGGTCTAGTCTGTTAGAAGAGGCCCAGAGGTAAGCCTTTTTGGTTGAGTTTCTTTAATAGGAAGATATGATAAGGACTACTGAGGAAGCAAACTTGATATATAGCTGTTGTAAGAAATGGAGAAACCATGCAGTTAACTTCAGGGTCTTAAGGTCTGGTAGAGGTAACCTGGATGGGTGTGTAAGGAGATCTGGGAAAGAATCCAGAACCAAAGGTGGGTCCAAAGAAGGGGGAACCATACCTACCAAGGCCAGAAGGGGCAATGAGGATTACCCTGGTCTTGTACTCCATGGCATTCTGAATGGACCTGGAGATAAGAGGAGTAGGGGGAAAGGTGACCTGGGGGCCAAGGCTAGCGAGAACATCTCTTGGTCACTGTCTCTGTGGAAGGATGAGGGCAAAGTAACTTTTGTATTTGTTGTTCAGGCATGAAGCAAAAAGGCTGCAGTAAGGTTGGTCCCAATGGCTGAAAATCTCCAATGCCCCTGTTTTATTGAGAGACCACTCGTGAGGCAATAGTATAGTTCTGCTCATTTGGTCCTCTAGGATGTTGGATGTCCCAAGTATGTGCATAGCTACTAGAAAGCAGTTTGAAGACATTGTCCACTGCCAAATTCTCATGGCTTTTTGGCAAAGAGGGTAGGATTACATTCCATCTTGCTTGATGATGTACCACACCACTGATATACTGTCTGAGTGTATGGCAATCACATCCTTGGGTAGATGGCTCTGAAATGCCTGCAACATAAGGAGGACTGCTGTTAGCTCCAAGACACTGATGTGAAGCTTGGCCTCTATCGTGTTCCTTGGTCCACCTTCCCTTCGAAATGCCCCTCCCACCTGAGAAAGGAAGTGCCTGTGGTCACTATAGCTCTGTATATCAGAGGACAGAATATCTGCCTTGAGTTATTGAATCAGACAAAATCCACCATAGAATGTGGTCCCTGCAGATCTGTGTGAGTTGTACTCTGTAGTTAAGAGAATGTAGTTTTTGTGACCTCTGTATTGCTAGTGTCCACAGTAGAACTCGCATGTGATATCTGGCAAAAGGAACCAACACTACAGAGGAAGCCATTAGACCTAGGAGGCACAAAATAAGTCGAGCCTGCGGTCTGGGATTATTTATCATGTGGAGAGCTATGGATCCGATTGATTTGACTCGTGTTAAATGAAGTTTTGCTATCTGATGTAATGTGTCTATGTGGCAACCTATGAATTCTATGGATTGAGTAGGAGGTAGATTGCTCTTGTTGATGTTTACAGAAATGCCCAAGTGAGCTGTCAGTTGTAACAGAAATGACTGATGTGTCAGTTAGAAGACAATCATCTAGATTTGAGAATACTTGGATCCCTTGTAGCCTGAGATACACTGTCACAGCTGCCATTATCTTGGTGAACAGCCAGGGAGCTGTAGTGAGACTGAAAGGCCATGCTCTGAACTGATAATGATTGACTCCCAAACAGAAAGGGGGAATCTCCTGGATTGCTGCTGGATCTTTATATGATAGTAGATGCCATTGAGATCAATACAGCACATCCAATAGTCATTCCTCAGCAGAGGTAAAATGAACTGTACTATGATCATCCGGGATTTTGTCTGTTTTACAAACTGATTCAGATTGCAGAGATCCAAAATTTGTCTTGGGTCCCCTGTCTTTTTTGGTACTTACTGAAAAGAACCTTGAAGTAACTTCAGATCTTAGTTGGTTTTGGGGGACCGGATGTATGACTCTTTTGTCCAGCAACTTAGAAATTTCTGTTGCTAAAGATTCCAACTGATTGGGTGGAATATTGGTAATTTTGTCTATCATCTTCGGGACTTCTAAAAAGAGTATCGTATAACCTCTGATAATGATCCTTAGCACCCAAGAATTAGAAGTTATATTTTGCCAGGCTAGATGGTATATGGAGAAGCAACCCTGACTGGCTTCAGAGTGCAGTAACCAGGCAAGAATTCAAGGACACTGATAAGGCATCTCAGGGAACGGTACAAGGAAACTTTGGTTTTGAGGACCGCCTCTGCCTCGTGGGTGACATCCCATGGAGTTGCACCTGCCTACACTTCTGGGAGGCCTGCTTCAGCAGTGTTCTGATAAAAACTGTGATTTTTTTTGAATGACATTTTTCTTCTTCTTCTTTGACACCTGGAAAAGGACCTCTGAGGGGTTGGAAAATGGATTCCAACAGCAGACAAGGTCTTATCCTGCTGCTCACTCCTGGTAAGAGTATACTTGACCTTTGGTCCAAATAAAGCAGAGCCATCATAGGGGGCATTTATAAAAAATGTCTTAACTTTCTGCAAAGTCACAGAACCACATCCAGGCATGATGTTGCATAGTAATATCTGGGCCTGCTGCTCAGGCTGCACCATTTGCTGTGTTACAGTGCAGCCGCATGGTAACATTCAATAATGACTGTAGGGTAGACAACTGGGTATCCACAGATTTGTTTGCTATCTGAATGTAACATACCCACAAGGGAATTTGAAAGTTCTTTACTCAAATCCCTCTGGAATCATGCCAGGTGTACCATGCAGCTCAGCACATGAAGAGAAAAAGTAGCTGAAGCAGAAGTCCATTTCCTCACTCTGTCCAATGGACTTGAATCCCTGTTAGGGGGATGGACAGAGGAACTTTCTTCAGACAGGTCTTTTTTTGTGGCTGCTGCTACCACATAGCATCTGTAGTGGGACCCTTGGCCCAATGCTTTCTTTCCTTGGGGGACAATTAGAATTTTTTCTGGTTTCTTACAGCTGGGCTCTGCCACATCAGGTTCCTTCAATGATTTTTGGACAATGATGTCAACTAAGGTGTCGGGAAGAGGGACCACCCACCCAGGATGTTAAAGTTTGGACCCAAAAGCTTCTAGAAACAGACTCATCAAAAAGAGTTTCTGTAGGACCCCCCCCCCCCACATTTCATCAATTCCAGGATGTCTACAAAGGAGGTATCTTGGGGGGCTCAGGCAGTCTTCACCCTCATCTAATTATTTGGTGACAGAATTGGGGGAGGAGTCAATATGCTTCCTCTTGCAAGTCCTCTTCTTAAAGATGTGACCTGGGATTTCTGAGGAAGACATACTGGAATCGGCCATGGGATTTGAATGCCCAGTAGTCTCGAAGCCTATGGGATCCCTGTCCCTGTCTACCAGAACAAGAGAAAGTAGGGAGCAGTCCAGACGTAGTGTGGATGGATCTGATCTCTGAACATATATCAGTTGTCTTTGTCCACCGAAGTCCTCTCTGCAGCCTTGAAAGTGGACTCGGCCAATGCAACAGAGGACGAGCCACCTAAATTTCAGACTCGGTAACCCTCTTGACTGCAAGGGCTGATGGCACCGAGGAGGACCTCAGAGCCAAGCTGTCCAGTGCTGAAGCTTTGAGTAACAGGGATGGCTCTGAAAACCTCAGGGTTGACTCCACAGTCGGCAATCCGACACCAACGCTCTGGCACTAGGACTCCATGTGACCAAAACATATTGGTGTAGAGTGAGTGAGGGAAGATGTTGAAGCCAAAGTCTCCAAGGCTACTTGCTCTGAAACTGATACAAGTAGGATGGATCAAATACTGGCCCCAAAAATGGAGATGGCATAGGAAGCTGAACAGTTGGGTGGAAGGGGCTAATCCTGTGCCTTTCCTTGGGGATAGAGCTGGGAAGACTCCCAGCTGAATGTGAGTCTTCAAAAACTTCATAATTTGGCTGACATTGAATTTGGTAAGACTCCGAGCAGATTGAGAAGATCTCAAGGATGAGGATAATAAAGCAGGCCTCAAAGGCATTTTTTTTAAGCTTGGTGAGTGAAGACTAGAGCTGAAGGGTCCAGGTGAAAATTATGTTTTCGGGAAGGGAGTCTAGATCCTAGAGACAGTAGGATCTGACAATCTTGAAACCTTAGGCACAGAGCCCTCAATAGCTGTGGGGTCCAGAGACATTTTGTTAGACTTGCCTGAGTGGTCCTTGAGTCTCTTTTCTTTAGTACTGTCTCTTGCTTTGTCTCTCTGTCCTTTTTTCTCTTCCTCTCTTTAGACCTTTCCCTTTCCTTGTCTCATTTTCTATTGGAGAAAAGGGAAGTAGAGGGTGCCTTTTGGCCCAAAGACATTTTGGTACCGATCTGTGGGGAAGAAGCCATTTTAAATAAAGTTTTTCTCCTTTCTTCCTTGGAGGGCTCTGGTGCTGAATGCAGCACAAATTGAGCAAGAATGCTGTAAGGGGAAAGCCCCCAAACAGTAAATACACTGAGTGTGGGTATTGAGGCTGTATTTTATGTTCATAGGGGAGCATTTATTGAAGCCTGATACCTTTAGAAGATGAAAACAATATAATTCAAACACGGTATCTCAATGTAATTAAAGTATTTAACTATCTAGCTATCCTAACACTAATCCTAAGAAAAAACACGCAAAAGAAAAGTTGAAAATCACACTAATCTAACCTTAACTACTACAAAGAACCTAACACTACTCTAACCTAATCACTATAGCCAAAAATCCTAAAAAGGAGGAAAAAAAATTTTCACTTATAGTGAAAAGAAATGGAGCTCTAAATCTACACGTCTGGGTTAGGCTAAGGCAGGCGGCAAATGGGATCTGAGGTAATTCAGGCAGGAGAAGTAAATTCTGGGTAGGGGAGGAATCAGAGCTCTCAGATCCAAAGGTTTGGTATAATTTTATTTATTTATTTAACATTTGTTTACTGTGAAAGTCTGACTGGGTGTGTACCCATTTTCAGTGGAAGCCAGGAGAGAAAGGCTCCACAGACAATTAGCATAATTACACTAGCTTGTTATAGAGCAATACTGAACATTTTGCATACACAAAAAATTTACATTAATGGATGGAACAAGCATGTTTACACACATTAGATAAAGCATTCTTGCAAATTAGTTACAGATGTTAGATATTTATAAGAAGACTACACGAGACAGGTGAGCTTTCCAATTATAAGCTTCAGACAAAAGGATTCTACTACATAGTTAAATGAGTTTTGTTTATTATAGTGTGCTTACTATGTATGTATTGTAGTACAGAGTTGAGAAAGGAGGGGAATTACAGAGGAGGGAAAGTTGGTGGTAGAAACTTATGTGTTAGTATAGTGCGGGGTATGGATAGGGAAGATGCAAAAGTTAGGAGAATGTATAGTGATGAGGAGTAGATAGAAAAAGGGAAGGGGATAAGAGGTTAGGTTAAGCACGGGGAATAGATAGGTAGGTTAAGGGTTTATGTGGCGAGAGAGGAGTGTTAAGGGTAAGGTATGTTATGTAGAGTGAGAGACAAGAGGGAGGGTGATTTGGCCCTGAGGTCAGATCAGACAACCCACATGTTGAATCAAATGAAAAAAGACATTAGATTCAATGCTGCCTGCACCAAAAGGTGCTATCAAAATCACACACTACTTTTTGATCACTTTGGGGAATAGTGACATTAGTGAGTAAGCAGAGATATAAACAGCCCTAATCAAATGAAGAAGGCATCCACTGCCAACAATTCCTTGTGAGGCACTCTGGATTAGAAGTTTTTCAACTGCCTGTTGTTCTGAGAAACACAACAGACTATTTCTGGTACAGCCCACCTGTGAACCAATCCCAGGAATATCATGGAGCTTTGACAGCCTAGATCAGTGCCATAACCTTGTAGAGACTGATATACTCCTTTCACTGGGTTTTATTTCAGGTACTCTGAAAGTACAGTTGTGTACACTTACCATAAATGTAGATGTTCCAAGTGTATTCACTGTTGCAGTCATCACATTTGGGTTATCATGCCAGGGGTAGCCCTCGGTCGGCCTGAATACCAGAGGCTTAGTATTTCTGTGTTGGTTGCTGTCGTTCCAGGACTGATGTCAGGTCATCAGTGGTATACAAATCAGGCAGCAGACGTCATTACATCAGTTTTTCTTGCCCTGCCATGAGCCCCCCAAATAGGGAGCTAGGTTATGGTGGAAGAACACCACCAGTAGAAAGTAAATACCAAAAAATCCTTGTAAGGAGAGAGGAAGAGAGAGAGAGAGAGAGAGAGATAAGGGGGTGGAGGGAGGGAAACCAGGACTGCAACAGTGAATACACTCAAACATCTACATTTATGTTAAGTGTACACAACTGTACTATGTTCTTCATGTTTCACTGTTGCAGTCATCACATTTGGGTTGATTCCCAAAGCTGAAGAAAAGGGTGGAGGCAGTCAAGAAGACTGTGGGCTGGCTATGATGCCCTGCAAGACTGCAGTGGCAAAGCCTGCCCTGGATTTGGAGAAGATAGGCAGGCAGTAATGCTTGTTGAAGGTATGAACAGATGTCCATGTTGCAGCCTCCAGGATGTCCCTGGTGGGGACCTCTCTGAGAAAGGCTGCAGAGGTGGAGTTTGCTCTGGTGGGATGTGTCCTGACCCCCTTTGGGGGTGGTTTCCCATGCTGTCTGTAGCAGAAATGGATGCAGTGTGCTATCCATTTGGAGATTGTTTGTTTGGATATGGCCTTGTCCTCTGCTCCTGCTGTGAAGCTGACTAGCAATTGATCATTTTTTTCTGAAAGGTTTAGTCCTGTCCAGATAGAATCTGAGCTGTCTGTGCACATCTAGAGAGTGCAGAATCCTTTCCCCCTTGTTTTGTGGGTTAGGGAAAAAGGTGGGCAAATGTATGGATTGGTAGAGAGCCACACTGGACACCACTTTAGGCATGAAATATGGGTTAGTCCTGATTGAGACTCTATCAGCATGGGAAATGATGAAGGGCTCTACAGCCATGAGTGATTGTAGCTCTAATACTCTTCTAGTTGAAGTGATGGCCAGAAGCAAGACTGGTTTTCAAGAGAGAAATTTTAACTCTGCTGAAGCTGCAGGTTCAAAGGGGGTAGGGTGAGCTTTTCCAACACAAAGTTAAGGTACCAAGCTGGGGCAGGAGCTCTTCTGGGTAATTTGTTAGCCCCTCCTAGGAACTATTTGATGAGAGGGTGTGAGAAGCGAGGAGGCTCTGACTGTAATGAGCAGAGATGGCAGAGACATCAATTTTAATATGAGGAGCATAGACCCCTGTGTAGTAGGTCTGCCTGGTAATCCTGAATGAGAGGTAGGGAGGGCTGTGCCATTCTGGCTCCCTTAACCTGGATCCAGGTGCAAAACCTTTTCCATTTGTCGGCATAGGATTTTCTAGTGCTGGGGCATCTGGCCTCACGTCTAACATCTAGGACTTGATGGGTGGTCAGGGAATAAGCCAGGCTGCTGCCAGGTTGAGGGTCTGCAATTGGGGATGCATGAATTCTCCATTCTCCTGGGTCAGGAGTGTTGGGATCTGTGGTAGATGCCATGGTGGCAGGAGTGACAGGCTGTGCAGCAGTGGGTACCAGTGCTGGCTTGGCCAGTCTGGGGCGATCAGGACTGCCCCCATTTTTTTCTCCCTTATTTTGAGCAGTACTCTTGATATGAGTGGTAGAGGGGGAAATGCATAGACCGAGAAGTTTACCCACTGGAAGGATAAAACATCCACTTTCCAGGCATTGCTGTGAGGTTCCCTGGTGCAGAATTTTCTGAGCTGATGATTGGAGTGGGAGGCAAAGAGGTCAACTTTCGGTTGCCCCCATTTTTGGGTTACAAGGATGAAAGTTCTGTGGTCTAGCTGCCACTCGTGCGGGTCTAGCAGGTTTCTGCTTAAGTTGCCTGCCAGAGAGTTTAGAAACCCTGGCAGGAATTGTGCTAGCAGGTGTAGTTGCATGGCTAAGGTCATGTGCCAAAGCATCATGACAAGCCAGCAGAGAGGATAAGAGTGAGTCCCTCCCTGCTTGTTGATATACCACATCACTGTGGTGTTGTCTGTTTTGATCAGTAGAGGCCCCGGGGAGAGTAGGGGTCTGAAGGCTGACAGGGCATGCTGAACAGTTAACATCTCTTTTTGGTTGATGCGCAGATGTATTTGATTTGGGCTCCAATGGCCCTGAATGCACCTGCCATCCAGGTGTGCACCCCAGGCATAGTCTGATGCATCTGTGGTGAGGGTCTGGGTAGCATGGGGTTGTAAGAAGGGAAGTCCCTTGTTGTGGTTGCAAGCTGCTGCCCACCAAAGAAAATCTTTCCTTAGACAATGTATCATTGGTATGAGAGTTTCCAGGTCTTGAGAGTGTTGACACCAAAGGCTTTTTAGGTACCACTGCAGTTTCTTCATATGCAGTCTGGCATATAGAATGAGTAGGCTGCAGGAAGCCATGATCTCTAGAGCTTGCAGGATTTTCCTTGTGGTTAACTGGGTTCTGGTGGCTAGTTGAGAGAAGTAGCCTGTCAGGTAGGCTTGTTTTTCTGGAGCAAGGAGTGCCATCTGGGATGCTGTGTCAAGGCTTGCTCCCAGGAATACAAATTTTTGTGTGGGGACTAGTTTTGATTTATTTTCATTGATAGTATACCCCAGGGAGGTCATTAGGGCCTTTACAAAAGTCAGGTGTTGTAACAGCTTTTCTTGACTGTCTGCCTGAATCAGGCAGTTGTCTAAGTATGGGAAATTTGAATATTCCTTTGTCTGCAAAAAGGAATCGTAGGAGCCAGGCATTTTGTGAAAACTGGGAGCAGTGGATAAGCCAAATGGAAGAGCAGAGAACTGAAAGTTCATAGATCCTGCCCTGAAATGAAGGTATTCCCTGCATGATTCCCTGATTGTGATGTGTAAGTGGGCCTCTTTTAAGTCTAGGGTGGCTAAACAAGCATCCTTGGAAAGCACTGGTAGGAGTTGCTGGAGGGTGAGGTGAGCATTTTGTATTTTGGTATCACCAGAAAGGTGTTCAGAATGGATAGATCGTGGATGGGGCACCATGTGCCATCTTTTCTGGGTACCAGGAAGAGTCTGGAGTAGAAACCTTGGCATATCTGTTCTGCAGGAAGATGCTGTATTGCCCTCTTGGAGAGCAGGGAAATTACTTGATTTTTGCCTCTGCCCACTGGTTTGGAGGAAGATCTGGGAACCATATTGGGGTTGGCGGAGTTTGGAAATAAAATTTGTATCCCTGGGACACTATGTTGAGGACCCATCGGTCGTTGGCAATAGTGGCCCAGCTGCTTCCATGGAAGGAGAGTTTTCCTCCTAGGGGCACAAGCAGGTGGGCAGAGGTAAGGGGTGGAGGTGTAAAGTCATTGTGAGGTCTTACCTTAATGGGGTGGTTTTGCACTCCCTGTTTTTGAAGAGGAGGAATGCCATTGCTCAGATCTCTGCATTCCGTGGGGCTGCTGTCTGGCGGGTCTGCTCCCCCTGGGTCTGCGCTGAGCTGGCCTGGAGGGGGCAGGAAAGGACCAGTGATTGGAGGGGCAATGCCTACTGAACCTCGGAGGCTGGACCTCTAAGAAGTCTTTAATTGTCTGCATAGATTTAGCTTTTTCTTTCATCTTTTTTAAGACCTCTTCTGCCTTGGTGCCAAATAAGATGTCTTTGTTCAATGGTGGGTCCAATAATTTGGATTTGACATGTCTGGCAAGGTCTGTTCCTTAAGCCAAGCATGCCTTCTAAGGACAGAACCAGTGACTGCTGCCCTGAAAGATGCTTCTAGGGCGTCAAAGCCACATTGCAAGGTGTGCTTAGTTACTTGACTTGCAGAATGCATTAGCTCTTGTAATTCTTTATTTTCTGCACAAGCAGGAAAGGAAGACATTTTTTTGTTTGAGGAGTTCCATGGTATACTGCTGATATTTCAGCATATGGAACTGAAAAATTAATGCTCTAATAGCAAGAGTAGCAGAGGTGCATACTTTTTTACCCCATCTGTCTAAAGCTCGGGAATCCCTATCTGAGGGGTGGGATTCTTAGCTGAAGTTGCTTTAATTCCTTTACATCCTTGAGAGATGACCTCTGGGTCAGCAGTAGGATTTTTGAAAAGAAATTTGTGAGAGTCAGGGACTCTTTAATACTTGTCAGGTTTACTGGGAGCAGGAGGAAATGTGTCAGGAGTCAAACTGGATTCCATAAAAATATCATCCACAACATCCAGGACAGGAGGAATGGCCAAAGGTCTGTGCTGTGGTAAATCTAAGAATTCCCTGAGTCTCTTTTTTGACCGAGGATAGTCTTGACATTCCCATTGAAAATGCTCCCTTAAAGTATGAAGGGTTTCCCCAAATGAAAAATCCTCGGGTGGAGAGGCAGAAGGAATGGATTCCTCTGCATCAGAATCCTCATAAGCAGAGAGGGGTTGCATATCTTCATATTCAGATGCATCAGAGTTGTCAGACTCCTGTTCAGATAAAACTACTGGGGATAAGTCTCTTTTTCTTTTGGAAGAGGTAGCCTGGCTTCCCCTAAAAGTATAATAAGGTCTTCCGCCATTTTAAGCATTTGAGATTGAGGCAAGGAAGCAGGTGCCTGAGCTTGGGTCATCAGTTTTTTGGGTGTGGTTCGTACCCTGGGCCTTAGAAACTCGGTAGTTTTAGAAAGAAATGAAGATGCAAAAGGAGTTTTCAGTCTGTGTCGAGAATAGGCAGTGCAAAGTACTTCCTCAGAAGCAGGTGTCTGCTCAGCGGCTCTGGACCCATCCAAGGTAGAGACAGCCGCAGGATCCTTAGTCGAAGAAGAGTCTCGTGGCATACTGGACTCCAAAAGAGTCTCAGTAGTGGCCTGCAAATCCACAGAAGTGGGCATCAGGGGCTGCAAAAGCACCTCACTGAGGACCGGAGAACTGGCGACTAGCTTAGCGTCGTCGGCAGTTTTGGACCTGTGCGGTCTGTCTCTGTCTTTATCCTTACGTTTTTTTTTTTGGAAGATCTGTAGTCAGATGGCTTACCGAAGCCATATCAGAATTCGAGGACTGAGAGCAAAAATATCTAGTTGCAAGAAGGGCCCGACAACGTACAGTTCTGGAGCTGAACAAAGCACAAAAGCAACAGCGGGGGATGTCATGGTCTGGGCCTAAACAGGTGACGCAGTAAGAATGGAAGTCTCAGTGCGGTATTTGCTTTCCACAGGCGAGACAATTGATAACATTTTCTGACATCAGTTAGAGCAAGAAAAAAGGATCCCCAATGGGGTACTTAGCTTTAGAAAAATTCAACTTCAATTCAGAAATGAAAACTCAGGTAGTGGCCGACCGGCACTCGTGCGAACTGCTTCTGGCTCCTCAGCAAAAAAGACTGATGTAATGGCGTCGGCTGCCTGATTTTATACCACTAACGACCTGACATTAGTCCTGGAGTGACAGCAACCAACGCAGAAATACTAAGCCTTTGGTATTCGGGATGACTGAGGCCCACCCCTGGCAGGATAACCCAAATGTGATGACTGCAACAGTGAAATACGAAGAACACCCTTCAATTCCCCTTAGAGGGCTTCCCTTGTTAAGTCATAGGCATCCGTGGTCAACGTTAGGCTGCTGAGATCCTGTTTGAAGGGCACCTCTTAATTCTTCCAGATTTGCTGGGCACATCAATGCAGTACCTATGCAAGGCAACACAGAAAAGACTGATTTTACTGACACCAAATATTGCTGAGGTACCAGTGAAGCCTGCTCATGTGCAGCCTTGTTTGGGAGATGGGAATTCATGTATATGGTCAATGCTATGTATGCCAGAACATACAGATAAATCCATTGTAGTCTAATTTTTTATAGGGATAAGTCCATGAAGAATTCTGTCCATAAGCCTACTTTGTCCTAAGACAGGAAGGGATTCCAGTTTTCAGAATCTAATACCCCTGCACACACATTACTGTTTACAAGGGGATCAGGTTGGGTAAGGGGAGGCAAAAACAAGATGCTGAAGGCAATTCAAGGTACACACTGAGCAATTTTCTCTACCCTGACATAATACTGGGCCTGAAGCAGACATCTTTCTAGGTAAGCATAAATATGGATGTCCCTGATTCAGCAATAGGTGAAAAATGGAGCCAAGCACTTGGTAATGACCCCAAGAACAGCAACCAATCCAAAGGGCAAAGAGGTATACCAACACTGATAGTCCCCTGTTTCAAATCTGAAAAAGCATCTGTGGTTCCTGTGAATGGGAATATGAAAAGAAGCAGGTATCCTTGAGATCTACAGTGATCATCAGAAGCAGGGAAAAAAGAGAAATGGAAGGGTCTTATAGGGTCAAAATGATGAACTTTTCCACCTTTAAGGAACTTGTTTAATTATGTCAAAAGTAAAATTGGCTTTCATAGACCATTCTTCCTAGGCATCAGGAATAACCTTGCATAAAAGCCTGTGCTCTCTGCCCTCCCTCCCTCTCTCTCTCTCTCTCTAGGAGGTCCTCCAGGAAGGGTTGCACTAGTTGTCTTTGTTCCTCTGGTACTGATGGAATCTCCTGTAATGGTTGCCTTTTCAGTAAATGCAGTTTGTACTGTGCAAGTACATCTTTATGACCAACTTGTCCCTCTCTGTTATTCTTGCTCCTTGATCTGCAAATATGGCATGGAGGGGCCGGGGCAGGAGTTTAGGTAAGAAAAAGCATGAGACAGCCATGGTTGCTCTCTATCTGTAATGTGGACCCGAGTCCCACAGCCTTCTTTTTATGATCTCATCACCATTTCTTCTTATAAACTCTCTTCTTACCCTTTACCTGCTTGCTTTATAACAATAAAGGCAGGAGGACTAAACTCTTGAATTGGTAGTTCCTAATGTTTCTTGAGAGAGAATGCTGAAAGAATTAACAGACTATGTTTTTTTCTATCTTCATCCAATTTCTTGCACAGGGAGCCAAATAGGAGATGCTTATTTAAAAAAAAACATTAAAAAACTGTTCTGTCATCCTCTGGCAGGCTCTGTATTCTCAGTCAAGCAAATGGCAGCCACCCTGGATACTGCATCCACCACATCACAGTCACACTTACTGTCATGTTTACCCACCTGACCAACTAGATCAGTTAATTCCATGAGGTTCTACTTCTAAAAGCTGTGAGAGACCTCATCTGCTTTCTTCCATTCCCCATGAAACAAAACTTGGTATCTTACATGCAGGTTTTGCAGTCTACAGCTCTGAAGGCCAGAACTGCTGGTTTACGTACTTTATTCCCCAAAGCAGGCCAAGATTCAGTCTGGAAATAAGTGCACAGGATTAAGGTTATCAGCTGTTAATAAGCTGCTTACTGTAGTCCAGAGTTTGATTCTGATAGCATTCATTTGCTTACTGTGTGACTCTGCGCAAGTCATTAAACCAGTGTTCCCAGGCTGCCCCTGAAAAGGGACACATGTCCAGTAGGCTTGCCCGTCTAATAAATAAAATAAATATTAATTTCTATTGTCCTAGTCAATGGTAAATTGCACTGGTGGCTGGGACCAGTCTGGGCCCATGCTCAGGATCCTAGGACATCACTGCTAGATCCGTATATGGGTCGTGCACAGATATCTGCAGGAATAGTAGACTCTGTAGAACTGATCCGGCTTCTTAGGGGCAGGAGGATGTCAGGTCCCACTGATGCATCCCGAAAAGTATCTGCCAATGCTTCTAAAACTGGAGGAAAGGCAATAGGATTGGGAGTATCTAGGCTCAGAGGGTCCATGTAGTGTTTCTGGGTATCTATGATGGCTTTTACCTTCCAGGTAAAGTGATCATTTACCCTGTAAAAAGTATCACCAAATGAGATGACCTTTCGCAGTGATACAGAGGACAAGGTGTCCTCAGTGTAGTGTTACGGCCTGGAAGGGGAAACATACTGGAAGTATAGGCCAGTCTTTCTTCTTCAAATCCAAGGATTTTCATTGGCTTGACAGGAAGAATTCCCTTTTCCTCTTCTGAGATGGGACCCAAGATGCTTCATGATTAGACTGCAAGTTCTGCTTAAAAGCCATAAAGTCCTGAACAAGCTTATATCTAGTCCAGAGCCTGGGGGGAAGAAAAGGGTGACAGAATTCACCTGCTGTCCACAGAGCAGCTAACAGCAAGGAGAAGCAAGAGGTGGCTGTCCAATACTTGGACAATTACGTCATAAATTTCTCTGAAGTGTCCACCTAGAAGGCCTGAGAACATACTGTCATCCTGAGCCTCCACCTTATGACCATGGAAGTCCTTACATAAGACAAATGAGAGCAAATCAGCTTCTCACTTGGTAATTACAAAATAGGTGTTAGACTCAGACTCCCAAAGTAAAGCATCTAGAACAACTGCAGATGCATAAGGTTTGGAATGGGAGGGTGTGCTGAGTTCTGCAAGTATGTTGGTCCCAAGGAGCAATGACAGTGGTATCATATAAAAGAGATGTTGAAGACAGGGGCTGCAAATGTGCCTTTTACAGCAAACACCCTCAAGCCCAGGAAGACTTCTGGCTACCATAGTGGCATCCCTAATCCTTCTCTTTGGGGCATTTCTCTACGTATTTCATATTTTTGGGCAGGACACCTGAGTCTTGTTGCTGTTGAGTACCCAATGACAGAGTGGCCTGCTGGAACAGGGCCTCAAATCTTTTCCTCTCTAAAGAGATCTTCAGAGCTTGCTCCCTTTGTCAGGGTCTTTTTAATAAAATTAGCAAAGATCCTGTAAGAAGCAATGTTGTGACTGGGGCCCAAGTAAATAACACACACACACACAGAATGGAAAAAAAAGACTTTGCGAGTTACTTGCTTACACAAGAACATCTGTCTTTCTTTTCAGGAACTGACATCCCCTAACCCTACAATGAAGTACAACAGCACAAGCACTACAAATAGAAAGGAAAACATACTTACCTTCCAGCTTTGTAAGAAAGAAAGGGAAAAAAAATGAACTAACAGGCCAAACCTCTGTACTAAAGCAAGGAAGAAGTACAAATGGCACCAGTTGATGTCACTTATACTGGGAAAGTACAGTTGTGTACACTTACCATAAATGTAGATGTTCGAGTGTATTCACTGTTGCAGTCATTACATTTGGGTAATCTGCTGGCAGGTTGCCCAGTCGGCCTGAATAACAAAGTCTTGGGTCCTCCGTCAGTTGCTGTCTCCTCTTTCATGACGTCAGGTTGTCACGGGTATAAAACATGCAGCAGACACCATTTTATTCAGTTTTTCTTGCCCCAGATGTCAGGTGCCCCCCAAATGGGGAGCAAAAAAAAAAAAAAAAAAAATATATATATATATATATATATATATATATATATATAAATAAATAAACAGAAATATATGTAAATGCACTTTTAGCAACATAAACTTTACCTTCATTTAACAGCAAATACACCACAAAGGCTTTAGTATATAGTGAAGGAAAGAAAAGGTATAGAAAAGGGGGATGGCGGATGGGTAACCCGGACTGCAACAGTGAATACACTCGAACATCTACATTTATGGTAAGTGTACACAACTGTTCTATGTTCTTCGTATTTCACTGTTGCAGTCATTACATTTGGGTAGAATCCCAAAGCTATGGCTGGGAGGATGGAACTAAACAGCATTAGGAGCGGCTATAAGGCCCTGCACAACTGCAGTGGCAAAGCCTGCCCTGGATTTGGAGAAGAGTGGCAAATGATAATGCTTTGTGACGGTATGAACAGAGCTCCAAGTAGCAGCCTCTAGAATGTCTTTGGTTGGAACCCCTCTGAGAAAAGCTGCTGAGGTAGAGGCAGCCCTGGTGGAATGTGACCTGATCCCCTTGGGCACAGGTTTACCATGGTGCAAGTAGCAGAAACAAATGCAGTGGCTTATCCACTTAGAAATAGTCTGCTTTGATATAGCCTTCCTCTCTGACCCTGCAGCAAATGCTACCAGTAGTTGCTCAGGCTTTCTTAGAGATTTGGTCCTGTTGAAGTAGAATCTTAGTTGTCTGTGTACGTCCAATGAATGCAGAATCCGCTCCCCCTAGTACTGTGGATTTGGGTAAAATGTTGGCAGGTGACTTGTCTGGTTAAGAGCCACACTGGATACCACCTTAGGCATAAAAGAAGGATTGGTCCAGAGGGACACCCTGTCCGGATAAAATGTAGTAAAAGGCTCCACAGCCATGAGAGTCTGTAGTTATGCAACCCTTCTTGCTGAAGTGACTGCCAAAAGAAAAGCTGTTTTCCAAGATAGAAATTTTATATCCACAGTAGCTGCTGGTTCAAAAGGAGGCAGGGTGAGTTTTTCCAGTACAAAATTGAGGTCCCATGCAGGAGTTGTTGATCTTCTGGGAGGCCTTAAATTTTTGGCCCCTCTAAGATACTGTTTAAGCAGAGGATGAGAAAAGAGTGGAGGCTCTGTGTTGTAATGAGCCGAGATGGCAGAGGCATGGATTTTTATTGAAGAAAAAGATAGGCCCTTGTCAAGCATCTCAGTCAAATATTGTAAAATCTGAGGAATATTGGGCTTTGCTGTGTCTGTTCCTTGTGCTTGGTTCCAAGCCCAGAATCTCTTCCATTTATCAGCATAATATTTTCTAGTACTAGGCCTTCTGACTTCCAAAATGACCCCCATCACAGATTTACTGAGAGATGTTGTTTGAATAATTAAATGTTCAGCCATGCTACAAGATTCAGAGTTTGGAGCTGAGTGTGCAGAATTAGATTGTTCTGCTGAGACAGTAGATGAGGTATTTGAGGCAAGTACCAAGGAGGAATTTGAGACATATTCCTTAGAAGTGGGTACCAGTGTTGGCAAGGCCAGTCCGGAGCAACTAGGATCATTTTTGTTTTTTCTTGTCTGACTTTTAGTAAGAGCTTGGAGAGAAGAGGCAGAGGGGGAAAGGCATAGACTGATAGTTTTTTTCCAACTGAAGGATAGGGCATCCACTTTCCATGCTTTTTTGTAATGAGTTCTTGTGCAGAATTTGTCCAACTGATAATTTTGGGGAGAGGCAAATAGATCTATGTCTGGGCTCCCCCATTTCTGTGTTAACATGCTGAAGATTTGTGGATCCAGTTTCCATTCGTGCGGGTCCATAAGACTTCTGCTTAGGTCGTCTGCCAGAGTATTTTGTTTTCCTGGCAGGAATTGAGCTTGAAGATGTATGTGGTAAGTCAAAGCTGTGTTCCACAATGCCATGGCTAGTCTGCAAAATGGGGTAGGAATGTGTACCCCCCTGCTTATGTACCACATAACCGTGGTGTTGTCCGTCTTTATCAGTAGTTGTCCTGGATGAAGTAAGTCCTTGAAGGCTGTCAGAGCATTATGAACAGCTAGCATCTCTTTCTGGTTGATATGCAGATGCATTTGTTTTGGGCTCCATTTGCACTGAATGCATATCCCCGCCAGGTGGGCCCCCCAAGCATAGTCTGATGCATTTGTAGTTAGGGTTTGGGTGGCAGGGGGTAGAGTGAATGACAGTCCCTTGTTTTGGTGACATGTCTCTGCCCACCAAAGAAACTCCTGTTGTAGGCAGGGAATGAGAGGAATCATTGTTTCCAGACTGTGACAATGTTGGCTCCATAAACTTTTTAGGTACCATTGAAGTTTCCTCATATGCAGTCTTGCATATGGAATTAGTAGAATGCAGGATGCCATGAACCCCAAAGCCTGCAGAATTTGTCTTGCAGATATAACTGGGTTTTTGTTGCCATTTGTTTGAAGTATGCTGTCAGTTCCCTTTGTTTGTCTGGCGTAAGGTAAGCCATCTGGGCAGTTGTATTCAAGCTTGCACCCAGGAATGTAATTATTTGAGAGGGTACCAGTTGGGATATCTTTTCATTTATTGTGTACCCTAGGCATGTTAGAAGCCTTTTTACAAACACCAGATGTTGAAGAAGAGTGTCCTTGTCCTCTGCTTGAAAGAGGCAGTCATCCAGATAAGGATAAATTTGTATGCTTGTCTGCAGAATGCAATTACTGGTGCCAGGCACTTTGTAAAGACCCTGGGTGCAGTTGATAAGCCAAAGGGCAGTGCAGAGAATTGGTAATGCAAAAATCCTGCCTTGAAAAGGAGGTGTCTTCTGCATGATTCCCCTATTGGGATATGCAAGTATGCCTCTTTTAAGTCTAGAGTCACTAACCAAGTGTTCCTGCCCAGCATAGGCAGTAGCTGTTGTAAAGTCAGCATTTTGAATTATGGAATGTCCAGGAACATGTTCAAAATTGATAAGTCCAGTACTGGACACCAAGAATCGTCTTTTCTGGGTACCAGGAAAAGTCTTGAATAAAAACCTTGTTCTTTTTCCTTTTCTGGTACTGGTTGAATAGCCCCCATATCCATGAGGGACATAACTTGTTTCTGAGCCTCTGCCCACTGATTTTGTGGCAGATCTGGCCATCCATTTGGAATTGGCAAAGTATGGAAATAAAATCTGTACCCCCGGGATACCATGTTCAATACCCACTTGTCCTGGGTAATTAACTGCCAATTTTGAGCATAAAGTGCTAGTTCCCCCCCCAAGGGGGCTGCCAAAAGATAAGTGCTTGGTGATGGCAGAGGAAAGTCATTGAGACTGCTTACTGTAGGGTTGTGCTTTGTTTCCTCCAGATTTGGAGGTGGAGGCACCCCATTGCTTTGACCTGTAAGAACCCTGTGATTGGTATCTGGATTTGAGTACCTGGATTTGCCTTGAGTGGCTCTGTTGGACACAGAAAAGGACCAATTATTAGTAGACCAATGCCTACTGAATCTGGGTGGCTGCACTTGCAAGAAATCTTTTACAGTTTGCATAGATTTAGCTTTGTCTTCCATTTTCTTTAAATCCTCTTCTGCCTTATTACCAAACAGAGTATCATGCTGCAAGGAGGCATCCAACAATTTAGCTTTAACATGATCAGGCAGATTTTGCTCCTTGAGCCAGGCATGCCTTCTAATCACAGATCCAGTAACTGCAGCCCTGCAAGAGGCCTCCAAAGAATCAAAACCACATTGCAAAGTATGCTTTCCAACCTATTCTGCTGAATGCAATAATTCCTGTAACTCATTATTTTCCACACAATCAAAAATCAACATAATTTTCTGTTTCAGTAAGCCCATAACATGCTGTTGATATTTAAGCATATGAAACTGGCAGTTTAAGGCTCTGATTGCCAAGGTAGCAGACGTATAAACCTTCTTTCCCCATCTATCCAGCTCCCTGGAATCTCTATCACAGGGGGTAGGGATTATTGGCTGTATAGGCATTTACACCCTTGGGACACTGTGAAATAGTCTCAGGATCAGCAGCAGGATTTTTGAATAGAAATTTGTGGGAGTCAGGAACTCTGTAATATCTGTCTGGCTTACTAGGAGCCAGAGGTAGGGAATCAGGAGCCATGCTTGATTTTGAAAACACATCATCAACAATGTCTAATACAGGAGGTATTGCCAAAGGCCTATGCTGAGGAAGAAGAAGGAAATCCCTAAGCCTCTTTATTGATTCAGAGAAGTCCTGACTCTCCCAGTGAAAATGTTCCCTTAAAGTATGCAAAGTCTCTCTAAAAGAGTAATCCTCAGGATGAGATGCAGATGGGATGGATTACTCTGCATCAGAATCCTCATAGGGTGGAACAGAAAATTCCTGATCAGAAGAAATGGAAACCTGATCTGAAGATTCATAATCAGTGCCTTGCCTAGGCCTCTTAGCAGGGGGGGGGGGGGGTTGGGAACCCCTGATCAAGGTAATTAAGTCCTCAGCCATTTTGATCATCTGTTTTGTAGGCATAAGAGCCTGAGCACGTGGCTCATGCATCATTTTTTTAGACATAGAAGATGTTTTTGACCTTGTTTTTGAGGCTGACGGTTTAATATAAAAATGTTGAGGCCTGAAAACACCCTCAGAAGCCGGTGCCTGCTCAGCGGCTCCAAACCCATCCAAGAGAGAGACATCCGTGGGTTCAATACTCTGAGAATCTCGCGGCATACCAGACGGGTCTCGGTAGAGGCCTGCGACTCAAAAGTAGTGGGTATTAGGGGCTGTAAAAGTGCCTCACTGAGTACCGGTGAACCGGTGACTGGCTTAGGAGAAGCTTCGTTGTCGGTTTTGACCTCGGTCTGTCTCTGTCTTTTGCTTTCCATTTTTTGTGAACTCCGGTAGTCGGATTGCTAACCGATGACATTTCAGGATAACTAAATCTTGATCCAAAATATTTAGAAGCAAAAATATACCAACGCTTAATAGTGCATTGGTTAAATCTAGCACAAAACTGACAGCAAGGCACGTTGTGATCTGGGCCTAGGCAAGGAATACAGTACAAATAAAAATCCTTATGAGGTATTTGCTTCCCACAAGTAATGCAATTATTAACTTTTACTGACATCAGTAAGGAGCAAGAAAAAGTTTCCCCAACGGGGTACTTAGCTTTAGTTTGAAGACTTCGGTTCTGAAACTCGAATTCGAAAATTTCAGGAGTCGGCCGATCGGCACTTGCGAACTGCTTCTGCTTTGGGCACTGCACAGCAAGAAAGACTGAGTAAAATGGCATCGGCTGCATGTTTTATACCCCTGATGACCTGACGTCATGGAAGAGGAGACAGCAACCGACGCAGGACCCAAGACTTTGTTATTCAGGCCGACTGAGGGCAACCTGCCAGCAGATTACCCAAATAAAATTACTGCAACAGTGAAACACGAAGAACATCATGCTGACATCCCACGTAGACATCAGTCTGGCCAAAAACAAACCACTGTAGTTGGGCCAGATGTCTGGACTTCTCAGAAGTCCCAAGCATTATGCTTGTGCTGGTGGCACTGAGGAGTAAAGCCATGAGTATGGCCCATGTGATGTGAGTTCAAATAGCAGTCAGATGTGTGACAGTGCAGAAGAGGAAGATGGGTGCATGCATCCCCAGCAAGGGAGGTGCATGTGCTCTGTGCATAGTACTGAGGTTTGATTTTCCTGGTGGAGACTGGATAAACAACTGCAGTGTGCTGCCTGAAGGTGGGTGTGGCATCCTGTTGGCTTTGGCCCACAGCATAAGTGAGAAGCTATTCAGCACTAGCCCTTTGGGGTATCTGGGTGTATGAAGGGGTGAGGAAATTGCAGAAAACACATGACAAGCAACATGCTCATGC
Organism: Protopterus annectens; assembly: GCF_019279795.1. Taxonomy (NCBI): domain Eukaryota; kingdom Metazoa; phylum Chordata; order Ceratodontiformes; family Protopteridae; genus Protopterus; species Protopterus annectens. Next base: position 183,079,290 of record NC_056726.1, read on the forward strand.
CCCAGAATCCTCGATCTTCTCATTAGCTCTATACACAAGTAGGATCCAATAAGAGAGGAACTGGAGGAGGCAGCTTATTGTCAACTGTGGGGAGCCAAAAAAAAAAGCAAAATAAAAAACAAAAATACTTCAAAAGACTATAGCAACTATAATGATGATCTAAGTGATACATATTTTCTCTTATATCTATGACTGGCAAATGAAAATGTTGATTTGACTGCTAATCTTTCCCTTTTCCTCCATTTTTTCTATGGTTTTTGTCCCATACTTGCCGGTCATCAAACCTCCCCCAGCTACAGACAAGTCATCATCCAGGCAGTCATAAGACATACTGGTGGACTTGCTTGTTGAGGTTAATCTCAATGCCATCACTAATAACACCACAGGGTATCCAGAGAAGAGCACTGTTTCTCTTCATTTTCCTATCAGTACAACTGGAACGCATCAACAGTCGAAAAGCAGGGGAAGACTGAAGAGGAGCAGGCGAACACCAGGAAAATCAAGATGATGTGGCAACCGCCAACCATTCATTAATCTGGAATATTTCCAGTAAAGTTCTTACCATGCATGAGGAATGTTTACTACAGACAGGTATGAGTTTCATTCCAGCTAAGAAGATCGATATAACTGATAGTATTACAGAATTAAAATTGTTTACACGCAATATAATGCTGAAATTGTGATATGGTAATACTCTGTCAGATGTCAATGATACTAGTTTGTTTCGTAGAAAGAGCACATATATTCCGCCTACCAATTCTGTCCTGGACACTTTTGAAAAGCTTTGTGAGAATGACTTTATTGGATTATTTGATAGTGGGTCATATGGTAGATGTTTTAAAAATTTGAATAGGAATGAAAGCATGGTCTTAAAGATGTTACAAAGTGACAGCTCTATTTCCATTAGACCTGTTGATGGCCGGACCAGTAGTTATAATGGATCTATCTTTTTATTGTGAATCTATGATGCAAATGACCATCTCAAGGATTACTTGCATAAAATTAGACCCTCTTAGTAAAAAAAAAAAAAGAGTCTGCATATCATTGCTGGAGCCTTCCTGTGTCCTGATAGAGTACTCTTCAAACTATCTGGAGATATACAGAGCTGAGTATATTTTTCTGGCACTTCAGAGTTGTGTACTGGTAATTGTTGTTTGACTAATTTTATATCACTGCTGGCTGTAGGGTTGCCACCTTTTCAAATGGCCAAAGTGGGACATTTGGTACAGACATCAGATTTTACAGGCCGACACATACCCATGGCCAGTACACAGGACAGAACTTAACTGTTTTGCCTAAATAAAAGCTTATTCTTGTAGCATTTTAGTTGCTTATTCTGTTTCTTATAACATTTAGGTATTTCAGATACAGAATAACTGTTTTATGCAACTATTACATAAAATATAAGAAATAATTTTGTCCTAAAATCTCAGGACATTTGCCATTTTTACAATTTCTTGTCAGGACACAACTGCACAAAGTGGGACAGGTGGTAACCCTAGCTGGCTGACGTCAGAGTTGTGCACTGTTAGCTTTGCTTCACTGTATAGTTTTTCAGATCCCTGCTGAAGGTGTTTTCCCCCTCCCCCTATTTCTCTGTGTCTTAAGTTGGTATAACTGGTTTTACATCCTGTGTGTTATCTGACCATCTCAAGGATTACTTGTATAAAATTAGACCCTCTTAGTAAAAAAGTCTGCATATCATTGCTGGAGCCCTCCTGTGTCCTGATAGAGTGCTCTTCAAACTATCTGGAGATATACACAGCCGAGTATATTTTTCTGGCACTTCAGAGTTGTGTACTGGTAATTGTTGTTTGACTAATTTTATATCATTGCTGGCTAACTTCAGAGTTGTGCATTGTTATTTTTGCTCCACTGTATAGTTTTTCAGATCTCTGCTGAAGGTGTTGGTTTTCACATACCCACTCTCCCTATTCCTGTCTTGTTGTTTAAATTTGGAGGCTTTTGCAGCTGCCCTGCTGTAGATTTGATCTGGGACACACCACCCAGTTCCATCTCTTTATCTCATTCTACCTAATAGACTCCTTCTGCACATGTTTTTAGTCATTTTTAATTTAATTGCATTTTTAAACTGTTTGGTCTTACATTGCTACATACTCAAGTGTACTAGCTGCACTGCATTTGAATTGTTTTGACTGCTGTTTTAGCTACTTTTCTATATACATATATATATATATATATATATATATATATATATATATATATATATATATACACACACACACACACACACATATATATATATATATACCTTTCCTGTAACTAGTGTAGTCCAGATTCAGATTTGCTGTATCCAGGGCTGTATGTAAGCTTCTGAGCCCCCCCCCCCCCCACAAGCTTTCTGTGTTGGAGGGAAGCCTTCTAGCTTATCAGTGGGAGTGGTAAGCACTAGGTAACCTATCTACCACATAAGGAGTGGTTCTGGCCCAGAAACTGTAGTTATTGGCTGTTTGGGCAGTTTTTCCATCTCTCTCAACTTTCTGATTTAAAAGTCCACATTTGCACTTGTTTCCCCCCTTTCCTGTAACTAGTTTAGTCCAGATACAGATTCTTAGTTTTAGCACTTGAATTTGCTTATTCTTGATCAGCATTTGTTCAGAACTTATAAGCACTAAATAACCTACTGATTACTACAGCACTCAACCTTCCTCATTACCTAGAGGAAAACAGTTTTGGTACTTACTTTCCTCCTTGCTTAGAGAAAAAACAGCTCTTGTACTCACTTTCCTCACTTATCTAGAGGAGAATAGTTTTTTATTCAGGCATGTCCAAGGGTCAGCTCCCAGTGTTCTCTCCTGTCTATCTGATGAATCTAGGCATCTTGGGGCAATGTAGAAATTGCCTCATGTACACAGACAACCCTCTACTCCTACCACCCAACACTACAACCTGTGAGAGATGCACATATCTAGCCAAACTGGAGGTAAAGCTCTCTCCAATCAAGACTGAACTTGACAGTCAAGAGAAGTTAAACACTTGCACCACACCACACACATCACATAGTCTCACTAAATCTACACTACCAAAATCCACACATAGAAACACAAAAACATTCGCGGAGGCTCTCAATAATAATCTGCTCAAGCAACAGAGACCTCCAAAGCAGAAATGCAAGCAACCTCCACCCCCAACACAACCCAAATGACACATAGCCAGCAGACTCAGTGCGCCACTCAACCACAGCCAATAAGGCAAAACAACGTACCCAACACACTAGTCATAGGTGACTCTATACTGAGGCACATTGATGTCTCACTCACCAGGCTAAACAAGGAGAAGGTTACTGTCAGCTGCCTGTCGGGTGCTAGGATCTGCCACATAACCCACGCACTCAGGTCACTCCACAACAAGTACAAATATGACTCTGTCATTGTCCATGTTGGTGTGAACGACCTGAGATGTACCTCCCTGGACTACATGAAAACAGAAATGGAAAAGCTCTCTTGTAGCCCTTGTACTTGTCTTGTAGCCCAGGCAGGTATAGCCCTAGCCCTGAGTAGCATTCTGCCATCACCCAGAATGATGCCGCAGTACAAGGACAAAATGATTGACTTCAACAATTGGCTAAGCTTCTGGTACCATTCTAAAGGGAACCAGTATCTGTCTGCCTGGGATGACATGGTCGACAGACCATGATGCTTTGCCAGAGATGGCCTGCACCTGTCACCCCTGGGATTCCGGATACTGGCTAAGGTTCTTGATGCCCCTATAGTACCATTTTTAGGCAAGGTTCAAATGTCAAATTCACCACCGTAACAGGAACAGGCAAGCAAAAACTGAGGGTGATGCTACTCAAAGCTAGAAGTCTAAATCTCAAAATGCACTCACTCGAGGCACTCCTTAAAATGGAGAACATCAACATCTGTGCAGTGACTGAGACTTGGTTCAAGGCTCCAGAGAGCACCCCTGCACTACCAGGCTATAACTCATACCAAACTTTTCAGCCATGTAACCTGGATGGGAACACCAAAGGCGGAGGTGTGTCCATATTCATTAAGGATATCCACACCTCCAGGCTAGTTGCTCAGCATAATGCAGCCGTGGTTATCCAAGTGCAACTAACTCTGGGAAAAACTGCAATCCAAATTGTAGCTTGCTACAGATCATCCACCATGCCCCAGGATTCCCACTCCTCTTTTATTGATGTACTGGAAAATATTAGGTTTCAGCCAAATACCCTAATAATGGGCGATTTCAACTACCCCACCATTAACTGGGAAAACTACTCATGTGCCAACTCCTTCACTCAATGCTTTATGGAATTCATAAACTCCAATGACCTGGATCAACTTATCCACACCCCCACCAGGGGCAACAATATCCTAGATCTAGTCATTACCAACATGAGTGACTGGTGTTCCACACCTGAAGTCAATGCCTCATTGGTCCGATCCGACCATAAGCTAATTACCCTAGATATCCACATTCTGCACCCACCTCCATTAAGGAAACCATGGTAAAAAAAAATTTCCAAAGCCAACTTCATGCTTCTTAAGACAGAAGTGGTGAACTTCATGACACCCATGCAGATGGACAATACAGTTACGACTGCTGAATCCTACACAACTGCACTTTATAAGCACTTATATGACTGCATGGATCGTGCTATCCCAAACAGAACCAATACACTATCCTCCAAAAAAATGGAAGCCAATCGGGTGGTCCCCTGCCATAAACAAACTGTACAACAGAAGGAAAAAACTGTTGCAAAAGAGAGTAAAATCCCACGAGTGGAGGAGCTCCCTGGTCAGCCTCAGTAATAAGCTGCAATCCCTGATAAAATCCTCCAAAGCTAGTTATGAAAACAAAATCGCCACTGATTCTAAAGACAACCACAAAGCATTCTATAGCTATGTCAAGAATCTCAATGGCAACACTCAGATCTGCTCTGAGTTACAACACAATGGCACTAAATATACAGACCCAACTGATATTGCCAACATCCTGGCAGATAGGTTCAGTGCTAACTTTACCCCCCTAAAGAGCCCATCTCTATACTGGAAGAATGCATGCAAAGTTCCTGCAATCACGGCTGCACAGGTAAAAACCACACTCTCCAAAGCCAAGAACACAGCATCCATGGGATCAGACAACATCCCAGGCTGTGTTCTACACGAATTACAGAACGAACTGGCACCTCCACCTAAGTACCATGTTCAATCATAGCCTCATCTCAGGCTTTGTGCCTGCTGAATGCCGCACAGAAACAGTTATCCCACTCCACAAGGGGGGAGCCACCACGGACCCCAGGAACTACTGCCCCATTAGCCTGATGAGCCTGGTCTGCAAGGCCATGGAACGTATCATCATGGAACTTATAAACAAAGACATTGGTAATCACCAAACTCTGGACCCCACCCAGTTCGGGTTTGTAAAAGGCAGATCATGTCTCCTAAACCTGACAGACTTCTTTGAAGCAGTCACCAAAGCCATAGACAAGGGTAAGGTGGTTCACACAGCCTATCTAGATCTTGCCAAGGCTTTCGACACCATCCCCCATTCTGGAATTATAGATAAACTCACTAAACTAGGTATAAATCCCTATGTCACAAGATGGGTTGCCAACTGGCTCACTGACAGAACCCACACTGTGAAAGTAGCAGACTCCAAATCCGACTTCAGACCACTGACAAGTGGAGTACCACAGGGTTCAGTCCTGGGTCCCCAAATGTTTGGTATCTACTTCTCTGAAGTACAGGCTAAGACAGAAGGTCTTTGGCTAATGAAGTTCGCAGATGACTGCAAACTAGGAGCCATAATCGAAACTCCTAACGATGTGGACATCCTACAAAAGGGCCTCACTGAGACATATGCCTGGTGTCAAAGCCATGGCCTCAAGCTCAGTGCCAAAAAGTGCATTGTCATCCTCTTTGGTAAAAACTCTGTACCCATGAACTACAACACAGGCAGTAGTATACAACACCGAAAGTGTGATAAGAGACCTTGGGACACAGGTGGACAGTAGTCTCCCCTTTGATAATCACATCGCCACAGTAGTCAGGAAATCCTTGTACGTGGCACATCTCATCACAAAAGGTTTCTCATCCAGAAAAAAAGAGGTCATTGTTCCCCTCTACTCATCACTCATTAGACCCATTATAGAGTACAACGTCCCTTTTGGTATGTACCTCACAAAACATCTACAACAACTGGAAAGGCCGCAGAAATACCTCACAAAGAGGATTACCTGCCTCAAACAGATGCCCTACGCAGACCTTACTCCGTCGCATATCGCCTACTCAGAGGTAATCTCTGCCTAACATACAAAGCTATGTCAAACCCAGAGCTGTTGGACATACTCCACTTAAAGAAATCCCAAAATCCCTCTGAGCTACATGCTCTAGGGTCCTAAACATTGTCACCACAATAAACAGAACATGCCGGAGGGATAGATTCCTGTCCCAGAGACTTCCCATACTCTGGAAGAAACTACCTATCTATATCAAACAAAGATCCTCATTAGCACTCTTCAAGAAAAATCTTGATGATTGGATGGGAAATAGGAAATTCACCCCAGGGATCACCTCTGTGGCTTTGCTCGACAGTGGCACAGGAAAATAATTTTCTTGGGGGGCAAAAGCCAGGGTACCTCTTTGGCTGGGCTTGTATAGGCCCCAAGGCCGACAGCCTAGTACCTACCTATGAACCTATGTTAAACGATGCCAGTGTTTATGAAAAGTTGACTATGGAACAAGTTGACAATATTGTTAAAAGGATTTATTATACATTGTATGGTTGTTTAATATCTTGTATTATTAATTTTGATTTATTTAGTGTTTTTTGTAGTAGATGAACCCCCAATACCTATAATACAGGGACTTCCTAAGATCCATAAGGATCCAATATACCTGCCTCTAAGACCAATAGTAGCCAGTAGAAGATGGTGTTTACATAGAGAAGTACTTGAGACCAGTCCTTGACAGGAATAAGTTTGTACTCAGGGACACTAAACATTTTTTAGGTGACTTATTTAAGTTTGCGAAAGAATATGGAAATATTAAGACCTGTATTTTTGCTACCCTTGATGTGCAGTCATTGTTTACATTCAAACCAAACTAGATTGGGGTTAATATGCTAAGAAGGTATCTGGTTGAGGATGGACATTATGACACTGAATTCCTACATCTTATCTGCCTTTTAGTGGAGATAATTTTAGAGAATAATATATTTTTGAATGAACACCATTTATATGGGCAGAAGGATGGCGTAGCTATGGGCACTTTGTGTGCCTATAGCTATGCCAACACTGTGATGGCTGCTTGGGAAAATGAATACCTGCTGAATAACAGGTTTGTAGGACACTATCTTTTACCATACATTTGTTCATGACCTTTTTATAGTTTGGAATGGGGATGAGGGCTTGTTGTTGGGTCTATATGAGCATATGAACAGCTCTACTCATTTGAAATTTACTCTAGTACATTCACTTGTTGAGATTGTATTTTTAGATGTCAGGCCTATAGTAATACTGACACTAAAATTTTTAGAAAAAGTTGTTACAGGAATACATACCTTCAGCAGCAAAGTATGCATCCTACACACATCTTTAGGAATGTGGTTAAGGGTCAGGGCCTACAGGCCTCTAGACTTAATGCAAGAGATGGTTTCCACAGAGAATTGGATGCACTAAAAAAAGAAGTTATGTACTCACCATAAAGTTCCATGTGAGTTGTTCTATCGCGCCTTCATTCATCACTGACGGGTTCGGAGCCGATCCTCGGCTCCGACACAGCCGACTAGCAAGCTCAAAGTTCTCCAGTAGCTCGAGACCCCACCCTTTATCCCATAATGTACTGCTGGAATTACTCCAGATCTTGTTTGCTGCATACCATATAATAGTACAATAATTATTCTGCCTAGAAATTAATACACATTGAAAAACCAGGATGAAGACAGCCTCCAGGTCAACTGTTAGCCAGGAGGGGGAAGGAGGGCGGGACGTGAGAATGAAGGCAAGATGGAACAACTCACATGGAACGTTATGGTGAGTACATAACTTCTTTATGTGAAGTTGTTTTATCTCACCGTTCATTCATCACTGATGGGTAGCGTCCCTAGCACCCCTGATCTTGGGTGGCTCACGGAAGTACACTCTTCAGAACCATAGAACCAAATGAAGCCCTGTCCCTGGAGGCCTTATCCACTTTGTAATGAGTTATAAAAGTGTGAGGTTTAGACCAGGTGGCTGCTGCACAGATGTTATTCAAAGGCAATTTGGCTTGAAAGGCTGACTAGGTAGAAACTGCTCTGGTTGAATCAGCCTTTACCTTACTAGACAAGGGCATATTATGAGAAGCATATGTATAGGTGATGCAATCCAACAGCCACTTAAACTGGGTTGTTTTAGCAACTGGTTTACCTTTCCTGATCTCAGAAAAGGACACAGAGAGCTGATCTGATTTCTTAAATGTCTTTGGTTCTGTCCAAATAAAATCTAAGTTGTCTATGAACATCGAGTTTTTGCAATATATATTCCAATTTGTTGGTATGATTAGGGAAGAAAGCGGGCAACTCAATGACTTGATTAATGTTAACCTCAGAACATACTTTGGGCAGAAAGGATGGATTAGTCCTGAAAGATACTCTGTCAGTATGGAAGACCATGTAAGGGGGCTTGATGGAAAGGGCTTGGAGCTCTGACACTCTACGGGCTGAATTGATGGCTACTAAGAAGATAGTTTTCCATGACAAGAATTTTAGTTCACAAGATGATGCAGGCTCAAAAGGAGGAAGAATGATACGAGATAACATAAAATTCAAATTCCAGGGGGAATAAGGTGTCTTCACTGTAGGCCTTATGTGAAAGGAACCTTTTAGCAAAGCCTTAGACAATTGGTGAGCCATAATATTCAAACCATCAATTCCTAGATGGAAATTAGATATAGCAGCTAATTGTACTCATACCGTAGCTGCCGCTGCTCCTTTGTTGAAGATTTCTGTCACGAATTGTAAGATAGAAGACAATGGCGCTTGATAAGGGTCAATATTGTGGGAAGAAGCCCAAATGGAAAATCTCTTCCACTTACTATGATACAATTTTCTGGTGGAAGGTTTGTGGGAAGCCAACAAAATCTGACTAGTGTCATGGGAAAGATTACAGAGCCTGGCTATGCAGGGAATTGGAGCAGCCAAGCGGTTAGCTTCAATGATGGGTGAAGATCCCCTTACAGATGTGTCAATAAGTCCAGAACTGGGTCCAGGATCCATGGATCTTCCAGAATATGATGGTAAAGAAACGGGAACCAAATCTGCCAAGGACAATGAGGGGCTATGAGGATGACTGCCCGTACCGGTGACTTTGCTTTCTGTACGAATTTGGATATCAGGGGAATTGGTGGAAATGCATTGAGGAGACCTGGGGGCCAATCGTGGACAAGAGAATCCCTTGGGCAGTGACCTGGCATGGGAATCAGGGCAAAATAGCTTCTGCATTTGTTGTTGATGTGACTGGCATAGAGGTCGCAGGAAGGCTGGCCCCATTTGCAGAAGATCCTGTCCACAATCTCTTGTTTGAGGGACCATTCATGGGGCAACAAGATTGCTCTGCTCAGTCTGTCCGCTATTACGTTGGATTTGCCCGGGTTGTGCGTTGCCACCAGAAAGCGCTGGGATGACCAGTGCCCACCGCCATACTCTGAGGGCTTCTTGGCAAAGGGGATAAGACTTGGTCCTGCCTTGTTTGTTCAGATACCAGACCACTGACATGTTGTCTGTCTGTATTGCAATTGTCCCTAGAAGAAGAGAGTCCTGAAAGTATTGCAAAGCTAGAAGTACTGCTCTCATCTCCAGGACATTGATATGCAGATGTGATTCTTGATCGGTCCATGTGCCTTGGGCAGTCTTTCCCTGAAAAAGCCCCCCCACCCTATCAGGGAAGCATCCATGGTCACAGTGGCAACTGGAGGGGGAAGCATGAAAGGAAGTCCTATTGTGACATGAAGAGACGTCAACCACCACTGAAGAGCCTTCTTGCAGGAATTTGTTATCAGGATCATGTGACTCATTGGAAGTTCTTGGTAAGACCATTGCATGAATAGAAGCCATTGAAGGATTCTCATATGCATCCTTGCTAACGGGATTGCTAGAATAGCTGCTCCCATCAATCGTAGAACTTTCAATTCCTCTGCTGCTGGTGCACTGTTCTTTGATATTAGGGACATAATGTGTTGGCAAAGAATAGAGATTCTTTCTGGGCGGAAGGCGGAGAGTGGTGGTTGACGTGTCTAGTTCTGTCCCTATAAAAACGATATGCTGCGATGGCAACAAGGCAGACTTTTCAAAGTTGACTGTAATGCCTAGCTGATCAGAGAGTGTCAGAGTAGCCTCTCTCGCTTGAAGAAGTTGATGCCTGGTGGTGGAGGTAAGGAGCCAATCATCTAGATGTGGAAACACCTGGAATCCTAGATGCCTCAGGTGAGCCGTGACTACTGCCATGCACTTGGTGAACACTCTGGGGGCTGTAGTGAGACCAAAGGGCAGAGCTCGGAATTTATAATGATTGGCTCCCAGCCGGAAACGCAGGTGATCTCTGGATGGTCTGGCCATCTTTATGTGGTAGTACGCATCCTTGAGATCAATTGAGCACATCCAATTGTCCTTCCCCAACAACGGGAGTATGGACTGTAGCATGACCATTCGGAACTTCTCTTTTCTCACAAATTGGTTGAGTCTGCTGAGATCCAAAATGGGTCTCCAGTCCCCTGTTTTCTTTGGAACCAAAAAGAACCTTGAGTAAGTTCCAAATCCTGTCTGGTCTGCTGGGACTGGCTGGATAACTCTTTTTTCTAGCAATTGGCATACCTCTATTGCTGCTTGTCCCATGTGACTGGTGGTACGTCCGGGATTTTTTTTGACGGGAAGAGGCCGAGTGGAGAATGGTATGAAATACCCTCTGGAAATTATACTTTGTACCCAACTGTCATTTGTTATATTTAGCCAGACTTTGGGGTACAAAGATAAGTGACCCCCGACTGCCTCCAGAGTAGGACAGCCAGACCTCCCTTCAGGAGCGCTGGTTGGATTGACCAGAAAAGTGATCTCTGTCACCCTGGTGTTGCGGACCCCCTCTGCCGCGAGGGCGGCGTCTTCCATTGAAACCCCCTTGTCTGCCTCTGGAGGGGGGCTTTCCACATGCGTCTTGAAAGGTTCCTTGGGCTTTCCGGAACCACATCTTTCCTACCCTCTGACCTTTGGGAAAGGGTAGAATGGGGGTGGAAAAACGGACTCAGATGGCAGACAACAGTCTTTCCTTCTTGCTCACACCTGGTCAAAGTCTCCTTCACCTTTGGCCCAAACAAAGATGAGCCATCAAATGGGGTATTAGTAAAAGAAGACTTGAAGGGTTCCACGAAGGAACAGAGTCGCATCCAGGCATGCCTACGGAGAGCGATTCCTGTACCTGCGGCTCTACTCGAACCAGCAGCTGTGTATGAAAGAAGATGCATGGACGAGTTGACTATCGAATTGAGGGTAGAGAGCTGAGTGGCAATCTTATCGGATACACTCAAAGCTACAGCACCCTGAAGAGTATCTCCAAACTCCTTAAGGAGATCTCTCTGCAGTCTGGTAAAACGTGTCAAATAGTTCAGTGATCTGAGTGAGAAAGTCGCTGAACTGAACATGCATTTCCCATATCTATCCATGATCCTAGATTCTCTGTTAGGATGATGGATAGATGAAGAAGTCTCAGACATTTCCTTTTTGGTAGCTGCCACTACCATGGCATCAACAGGGACTCCCTTGGTCAAAAAGGACTTATCCACAGGGGCTGAATTAAACTTGTTAGGCCTCCTAGGACCAGGTTCCATAGATTCTGGAGACTCCCACGCCCTAAGAGAGACCAGATCCATAAGCTCATCGTAGGGCGGAGATACCCAAGAGGTGGAAGGTTGAGACCCAAACGCCTTCAGGGGAACTGACTCATCCTCAGTAGGGCTCTTGGACTGCCAATCACCCCTCTGCCTAAGGATTTCAAGAATCTCAGAAAAGGAGATGTCCTCAGAGGGGGATCTGGCGGACACTTCTGATTCATCCAGGTCCGTGTCCAATGTGATAGACTCCTAGGGGGAGTCCAAATGCCTCCTCTTGCATAATCTCTTCCTGGGAACCTCTTCAGGAGGAACTTCTGGAGAGGTCTCAGAAGAGCAGGGAGCGCCCTGTGGGGCTACCTGAGGCTTTGGGTCTCTACGCTTGGGATGACCGGAGGAAACAGAAACAGACACAGGCACTTTAGGGGAAGAAGAGGCCAGACCTTGAGATGAGGAAGTCTTGGGAGACAACACTCGCCTCATGGCATCGAATGCCCCTCGGCTCCGATGAGGAGTCATCGATGGCTCTGATGGAGCCGTGATCTCCTCAGCACTGAAGCCGTGGGCTCTGAGCCTGAGGTAGGAGCCGAGCTCACCCGAGCTGAGGCCCCGAGAGGAAGAGTCAGCACCGACAAGTCGGTGCAGCTATCCTCTCCAGACCCGGAGAGTGGCGTCTCCTAGAGTCCCCGGTCGGATCCGAGAAGTCTGAGCAGATGGAGCCGACGACACTGGAGCAGGTGTAGGCTCCAAGGGATCCACAATCATCAGGTTGGCCTCCTCCGGCTCTGAAGGTCCAATATGGTTTGGAGGAGGAGCAGACAATTCAAAGGTAGTGGTCTTCGGCTCTGATGGTTGTGTCTGAGCTGACAGCAATTTAACTAGGCCTGGTGCCTTTAAGAGTTTCTGAACCAGCTGGTCCATATCCAGATCAGATAGGCTGACAGAGAACCTGGAAGAGTAGACAGATGGAGCTGATTGGAGCAATATTGAAGGAGGTTATTTGGCAATCAGTTCCAAAGCCGTGTCCCGGTTCCAAAAAGAGCAGATTTTCGGCTCCAAGGGCAGTGGAGCCGAAGTCACCACACTCTCTGACCTCTTTCCTTTTTTGGATCTAGAATCAGTGGAGGACTTAGATGATTTACTGGCTCCATCCTGGTCAGACAGTGCCTCAGAAAAGGGGTGTTTAATGATACCCCTATCAATCAATTTCCTCTTCCTTTCAGCTAACACTCTTGTGGAAAAGGAATGACATATGCTGCAAGACTCTTGCAGATGTACCTCACCTAAGCAGTAAACACACTGCACAATGGCATCTGTGACTGACATTTTCTGTCCGCAGTTTGGGCATTTTTTAAACCCAGACTTAGGATGCTTGTCCTTATCTTCAGACATTACACAACTCAAGCACACTGTTTAACTATGAGCTGTTTTAAATTAAGTAACTCACACAAGCACACACACACAGCCCAAAAGGGGCACTAACAACTAAATAATTACAAACAGTAGTAAGAGATCCAAAACAATAGTCCCAAAAGGGATCACTGACTAATCACTAATCCTAAGGCCGAAGGCAAGATAGATAATACTGAGGGAAGGGGTATAAACACAGAAAAAAATACTATCTACTATCTAGTATATCTGCTACTAAGAATAGAACAAGGGTATATAAAAAAGAAAAAAAATATAACTTGCTGAAAGTTGAAAAACTCCCAATAAAGTCTCGAGCCAAGCTAGAAACCAAGAGATCCATGTTGTGGCAAACTAGATCTGAGGTAATTCCAGCAGTGCATTGTGGGATACGGGGTGGGGTCTCAAGCTACTGGAGAACTTTGAGCTTGCTAGTCAGTCGTGTCAGAGCCGAGGATCAGCTCCAAACCCATCAGTGATGAATGAACGGCGAGATTGAACAACTTCACATGTTAGGCTTAAGTCACACTACCATCTTTGAGGTCCAGTAAAGGGAAACCATATTTTTCAGCAGGCCAGTAATGCAGATAGTAAAACACAAACATTAAGGGCACCCATCACTTATTCGAGTAAGACCAGGTCTATACAAGAAGTCTTTAGAAATAATTGGCGCATTTTATGCGTGGATCCAAAGGTTAGGTCTATAGAAGGTTTGACACCCAGATTTCTTTTTAAAAATCAAAATTCACTTAAAAGAATGCTTTGCTATTCTACGGATGGTGTAAATTGTGCCTTAGATCCACAGAGAGTTGGCACAAACCCATGTAATGGCTGCAATTACTGCATTTATTTGGATACCACTAATAGGTTTGTACATCCAGACACGTATATGCCTACGTTTTAGAGTGAGTGCAAATTGTAATTCATTGCATGTGGTTTATTTAACATACTATTCAACATGCTCATCATTTTATATTGTTAAGACAGACAAGAGGCTTAGAGATTGAATTAGAGAACATGTGTATAATAGTAGTAGTGCTATAAACACCAACGCACTAGCTAGATATATCATTTAATTTGGGCACACACATAAGTTTAGATTTATAGTAAAGAGAGAGATGAGCAAACGCTTACGGAAAACCCAAGAAATGCTGCAAATATGTTTTCAAAGAATGGTGCTTTCCTCCTTGGCTACTGCTGTTAAAATTCTTGTTAAGACGCTTCTCCTTGTTTCTTCTTTAAAAGAACTTTTATTAAAATGATTTAAAACAAAAAAAAATAAAAGCTACAACCTAACCATTTGAAAGTTAGTGTTGTAACGCAAAAAAGAGAGATGAGCGCTTTCGGTTTATCAACCTTCTTCAGATCTGCTTAACATTTGCAGCTACTTCTATTTATATTCATGCTGCTGACTTAGAGTCATCCCCCACAACCAATGGGAGTCTCTATGCTAATTCTTGGTGTACTTGTAATCCAATCCGATGTTTTGGTTCTTATTTCTTGGAAGCCAATTACATTCTTCCATGCAAATAAGTTTTAATAAATCTACCAATGTTTATTCATTCCTTTCTCTCACCTAATTTGCTATTCTTTTTCTTTTGCTCCAATGGCTTGTGTGTATCCTGTTGCAAGATGCAGGCTCCACCTTTTTATGTCATGTTCTTGTTTGCCTTTTGTAAAACTAAACACTCTCCCTGCATAGCATTTTTCATGTATTTGCCTCTATATTGGGCGTCTGTCTGCCTATAACAGAGCTACAACCTCTTCTCTTTCACGAGTTGTCTTCATTAGGTAAACCACAAGTACAGTGGCTTTCTCCTTTGTTTTAAAATATAGGATCAAACACTTTCTTGTAAATGCTCTTACTTCCATGTCATCAGGTCTCTTTCAAACTGATAGCGCTTACTTAACTACATAAATGCACTTGCTAACTCACATCATAAATCACAAACTTTTTTTATGTCTTGATTCTTAATATCAAGTCTCTTTCTGACTAAGAGCGCTTGCTTATATTCGAAGATGTACTGCTGATTCCTGTTATTCTATCCGAGTTTTACTTTGTGCATAGCTCTTTACTCAGTCTTATTAAGAAGCTATCCTAATGGTTTTTTAATGTTATGTAATCCACTGGTTGGATTAAGAAGAACTTAAAGAGGCTCCTATGTGACATAGATAGGCAAGAGGCAAAGAATGTATCTATGCCAACAGGAACATTCAAATGAGGAAAATGCAAAGCATGTCAGTACATTATGAGCACAGATAGGTTTCAGCATCCAATGACAAATAAGGTTTACATCTTTCAAGAAAGAGCAACCTGTAACAGTGAGAATGTGATCTATGTAGCAAGTTGCATGGTATGCAAAGCATTCTATATAGGTAAGACTAACAGAAAATTCAAATAACGAGTATCAAGACATATACAGGACATTCATAATAAAATAGAGACTAATGCTCTTTATGTACATATTAAAGAAAATCCAGAGCATAACTTTAGATTTATGGTTATGGCACAGATTAAGCCTATGGAAAGAGGAGGTGATATAGTGAATAGAACAGAAAAAATTCAGTTGCAATGGATAATTAATTTACGATCCAACCAATTCCTCAGACTAAATGCTATAGTCCCACTTAAACCTGTTTTAAAAGAAAGGAAACTACGAGGGAAATGAATTATACATCTGCCAATGTAGCTCAGTCGGTTGAGCATCAGACCCTTATCCAGAGGGTCCAGGGCTCGATTCCCAGTCTGGGCACCATGGTGAAAGGAGAAGAAATCTCTAACCATAAATGAAAACAGTTGAATTTAAGTTTACTATGCAAGGAGAAGTTTGGAAAACATTGAAACCAAGAGCATCAAAAGAATAAAAAGAGTGTAGTTTGCGTATATTTTTTTGGCCTATATGTTACAGTCCTCCTCAAGCTTGTTTAGAAAGAAAAGAAAACTAAGAGGGAGTTGAACTATGCATCTACCAACGTAGCTCAGTCGGTAGAGCATTAGACCCTTAAACAAAGGGTTCAGGGTTCTAGCCCTGGTTTCAACATTATGATGGAAGGAGAGTAAACCCCAAACTATAATCAAATTGAAATCAAGTTCATTGTGCATGTAGAAGTCTGGAAAATATTGAAATTTAGAGCGCTAAAGGAATAGAAAGAGTGTTGTTCATCCATTATTTACATCAATTAGAAAAGAGAAATGATGTTTACGGAGATCAAAGACAATTTGTTAGCGGAAATTTGTCAGCAAATGAAGAAAAGGCATTGAATTAGTAGAGAGTTTGGAATTAGTATGGGAGAAAAAGGAGAAGTGTAATTTGCCAACCAATGGATTACATAACATTAAAAAACAATTAGGATAGCTTCTTAATAAGACTGACTAAAGAGCTATGTACAAAGTAAAACTCGGATAGAATAACAGGAATCAGCAGTACATCTTCGAATATAAGCAAGCGTTCTTAGTCAGAAAGAGACTTGATATTAAGAAGCAAGACATAAAAAAAGTTTGTGATTTATGATGTGAGTTAGCAAGTGAATTTATGTAAAGTAAGCGCTATCAGTTTGAAAGAGACCTGATGACATGGAAGTAACAGCATTTACAAGAAAGTGTTTGATCCTATGTTTTAAAACAAAGGAGAAAGCCACTGTACTTGTGGTATACCTAATGAAGACAACTTGTGAAAGAGAAGAGGTTGTAGCTCTGTTATAGGCAGAAAGACGCCTCCAATATAGAGGCGAAATACATGAAAAATGCTATGCAGGGAGAGTGATTAGTTTTTACAAAAGGCAAATAAGAACATGACATAAAAAGGTGGAGCCTGCATCTTGCAACAGGATACACACAAGCCATTGGAGCAAAAGAAAAAGAATAGCAAATTAGGTGAGAGAAAGGAATGAATAAACATTGGTAGATTTATTAAAACTTATTTGCATGGAAGAATGTAATTGGCTTCCAAGAAATAAGAACCAGAACATCGGATTGGATTATAAGTACACCAAGAATTAGCATAGAGACTCCCATTGGTTGTGGGGGATAACTCTAAGTCAGCAGCATGAATATAAATAGAAGTAGCTGCAAATGTTAAGCAGATCTGAAGAAGGTTGATAAACCGAAAGTGCTCATCTCTCTTTTTTGCGTTACAACGCTAACTTTCAAATGGTTAGGTTGTAGCTTTTAATTTGTTTTTTGTTTTAAATCATTTTAATAAAAGTTCTTTTAAAGAAGAAACAAGGAGAAGCATCTTAAGAATTTTA
Organism: Protopterus annectens; assembly: GCF_019279795.1. Taxonomy (NCBI): domain Eukaryota; kingdom Metazoa; phylum Chordata; order Ceratodontiformes; family Protopteridae; genus Protopterus; species Protopterus annectens. The sequence goes on from NC_056726.1 coordinate 183,096,773, forward strand.
ACAGCAGTAGCCAAGGAGGAAAGCACCATTCTTTGAAAACATAAGTTTAGATTTATGGTGGTTGAGACTGTGCAGCCCAACATATAGGTTCATAGGTTCATACTAGGCTATCTGCCCAAGGGCATTTATAAGCCTAGCCCATAGTTATGTGGCTTTCGCCACCCCTTTAGTTTGAATAAAAACTATGCCTATCATTTTTCTGTGCCTCTGTCAAGCAGTGACACTGAAGTAATCCCTGGGGTATATCTGCGATCTCCCATCCATTGGTCAAGATTCCTCTTGAACAAGGCCAGCGAGGTGCTCTGCCTCACATGTACAGGGATTTTGTTCCACAGCATAGGGAGTCTCTGGGTGATGAATCTGTCCCTCCAGCATGCTCTATTTATAACCGTGTCAAGGTTTAAGTCTCCCGCCCTTGTGGTTCTGAGGGATCTAGATTTTTTGAGGTGAAGCATATTCATCAAATCTGGGTTTGACATGGCCTTATATGTCAGGCACAGGTCACCTCTGAGCAAGCGGTATGAGACTGAATAGAGCTGGAGTTCTTTCAGTCGGGCAGCATAAGACATATTTTTGAAACCCTTTATCCTTTTGGTGAGGAACTTTTGGGGCCTTTCAAGCTGCAGCAGGTTTCTGGTCAGATACGTTCTGAACGGGGCATTGTACTCAATCATAGGTCTAATGAGTGATGAGTACAGGGGGACGATGACCTCCCTTGATCTAGATGTGAATCCCTTCATGATCAGGTGGGCGATATAGAAGGTTTTCCTAACTACTTTAGCAACATGAGTGTCAAGCGAAGGCTACTGTCAACTTGGGTCCCCAGATCCCTGATGACTTTTCTGTGCTCAGTGGATTGCCACCTATATGGTAGCTAGGGGTAACCTTGTTTTTCCCGAAGGGTATGACTATGCATTTTTTGGCGTTTAACTTCAGGCCATGGCTCTGGCACCAGTTATCCGTTTCTGTGAGGCCCTTCTAGAGGATATCTGTGTCAGATGTGTTTTCGACTATGGCGCCCAGTTTGCAGTCATCTGCAAACTTTGTCAGCCATAACCCTCCTGTGTTTGCTTGTACTTCAGAAAAGTAGATGCCGAACAAGAGTGGACCCAGGACTGAGCCCTGTGGGACACCACTTGTGACAGGCTTTGAGTCTGACATGGCTCCAGCAACTCTGACCCTGTGGGTTCTGTCACTTAGCCAGTTTGCAACCCATCTTGTGATGTATGGGTTTACATTCAAGCTGATGAGTTTTTCAATGATACCTGAGTGGGGTATTGCCTTTGCCAGGTCGAGGTAGGCTGTATGGACTGCCTTTCCCTCATCAATGGCCTTGGTGACTGTCTCGAAAAAGTCAACCAAGTTTAAGAGGCAGGATCTGCCTTTGACAAAGCCAAACTGGGTTGGATCCAAAGTCTGCAAGTTCCCTATGTCTTTATTTATGAGTTCCATTATGATCCTCTCCATGGCTTTGCAGATAAGGCTTGTCAAGCTAATGGGGCGGTAATTTCCAGGGTCTGTGGAGGCACCGCCCTTATGAAGTGGGACCACAGTCGCCGTGCGCCACTCCTTGGAGTGCGTATCCTGAGGTGAGGCTAAGATTAAACAGCTGTCCTAACTGTGGGTTTAATTTCTCGTTGAGTTCATGAAGCACACAGCCGGGGACACCATCCGGTCCCATGGATGCTGTGTTTTTTGCCTTAGTGAGGGCAGTTCTCACCTGGGCGTTGGAGATGTTTGGGGGCTACAATCCTCTGGAATAGATATCTCTCCTTTTGTGTTGTAGGGGTTGAGAAGTTTGCACTGAACCTGTCAGCCAGTATGTTAGCAATGTGTGTAGGTTCAGTAATTTTCACATCATTTTGAACTAATTCTGAGCATATCTGGGAGTTTCCTCCTAGGTTTCTAACATAGCTAAAGAAGACCTTATGATTGTCTTTAGAGTCCTTGGCGATTTTTCTCTCAAAATTTGCCTTGGATGATTTTATGAGAGCTCTTAGTTTTTACTTATAATGATCAAAGGTGTCTTACCTTTCAAGGATTTTGCTCTATCTTGTAGTAGCTTCCTCCTTTTGTTGTAGAGCTTGTTTATGGCTGGGGTCCACCAGACTGGACGCTTGCCTTTGGTACAGAGAGTCTTAGTTTTGTTTGGGATTGCCTGATCCATGCAGTCCTGTAGGTGCTGGTAGAAGGCATTTGTAAGTGATTCAGCGGTTTGAGTAATGTTTACCACTGGCTCAGGGGCCTTAAAGGAGACCACACTAGTTTTTAGAAGTGTGAAATCGGCTTTTGAGAAGTTTTCACTGTGGTCTTTTTGTTTCAGGTGGGGGATGAGGACCTCCAGCGAGATTAGTTTATGATCTGATCTCACCAGTGAGGGGTATACTTCGGTGTTGAACATTTTGATCCCATGTTCGTGATGATGAGATCAAGTATGTTTTCTCCTCTTGTGGGGATGGTGACTAGTTGTTCCATGGCATTTGAGTTTATGAACTCCAGGAATCTTTGGGTTAGAGTGTTGGGCTTGAGTAGTGTTCCCAGTCTATATTAGGGTAGTTGAAGTCACCTAGTATGATGGTGTTTGGAGATACATTTATCCCTCCAATGTTTTCAGGAAGGCCATGTGAGGTTCCTGAGTTTGAGAGGGTGGCCTGTAACATGCTACAAATTGCAGAGCAGTCTTGCCTATGGTTAATTGCACTTGGATGGTCTCCGATGCATCGTGCGTTGCCACCAACCTTGAGGTGTGGGTGTCCTTTATGAATATGGACACCCCTCCTTTCTTGGTGTTGTCCGGATTTTGGGGCGGAGCATGATATGAGGTGAAACCTGTTAGTGCTGGGGTGCTCTCAGGAGCCTTGAACCAGGTTTCTGTCACAGCACAGACATCGATGTTCTCCATATTGAGAAGGGCCTCGAGTCGTGCATCTTGAGATTGAGACTTCTGGCATTGAGCAGCATTACCCTTAGTTTTTTCCTTTTGGTGTTCTAGGGTGGTAGGTTTAGAATTTGAGCCTTGCCTAAAAAGGCACTATGGGGTGGCAAGAGCCTTTGCCAATATCCGGAAGCCCAGGGTGACAGGTGCAAGCCGTCCCTTAGAAGCAGCGTGGCTTGTCTAGCATGTCATCCCAGGCAGACAGACATTGGATCCCCTTTGAATGACACCAGAATTTAAGCCAATTATTAAAGCTGATCATCTTATCACTGTATTGTGGCATCATTCTAGGTGAAGGTAGGATACTGCTCAAGGTCAGGGTCATACCTGCCTGGGCTACATAATCAGAGAGCTCCTCGATGTCCCTTTTCATGTAGTCCAAGGAGGTACGTCTCAGGTCGTTGACACCAGCGTGGACAATGACTGAGTCGTACTTGTACCTGCTGTTGAGAGACCTGAGTGCTTGCGTTATGTGGCGGATTCTAGCGCCCGACAGGCGGCTTACTGTGACCTTCTCCTTACTCAGTCTGGTGAGCGGGACGTCAGTGTGTCTGACTATGGAATCACCAATGACAAGTGTGTCTGGCATTTTGTTTGGCCTTAAGGGCTGTGACTGTTTGACACTCTGACTGTGTGGTCTATGTGTTGCATGTGTTGGGTCGTGAGGTGGTAGTTGTTTGGGTGTCTGCTTTGGTGGCCTATGCTGTTTTGGTAAATTTTTGATCAGAGCCTCCGAGTATGTCTTTGTGTGAGTATGTGTATGATTTGAAGTTGTGATGGTACCATGTGTGACTGGGTATGTATTGTGTGTGGTTACCTTCTCCTCCTGTCTGGTCTTGCCAGTCCTATGTTGAGAGAGCTCAGCCTCCAGTTTGGCCGTATAGTTGCATCTCTCGCATGTATTTGTGTTTTGTGGGAGAAGGAGAGGATTGTCTGTGTACATGAGGCAATTGTAACATTGCCTCAATATTCCCAGGTTCACCAGTTGAGCTGGAGAGGACATATATGTGGGGGGGATATTAGGAATCAAAAAGAAACTGCTGAGTTGAAGTGGATCATTAGGATGAGAGGTACCGGGGGAAGGGTTTGAATGATCATGTTCCCACTAAACCTGTGTTACAAGCTAGACAGATCTCTAGGTAGCTAAAACAAAATAAAATAAAATAAATATATATATATATATATATATATATATATTTTTTTTTTGTAGTGTTTTCTATTATGTTATATATGTGCTTGCTATGTTTATTTTCATATATATGTATTTTAAATGTATACATGTGTATAATTTTAAGAAACTGCATTTTCATAGATTGCCTTATTTTATAGTTTGCATATTTGACTGAACCTAATTGAATGTTTGCTCTGACTGGATATGTGGGGTTTAAATGTGATTACTTGGGAGGATGATTTTGTCTGATGAAGGAGCCTCTGTGGCTGCAAAAGCACTTACACGTCTAATAAATCAGCTTTTATGGTATTTTGTTCTGTGGGTTGGTTCTTCACTATCTATTTTTTTGTTGTTTTATATGTTATTTCGTGTTGGACCATTAATCCTCACTGCTGTGATTATTTTCTACATTTTCTCTTATATCTACAACTGGCAAATGAAGATGTTGATTTGACTGCTAATCTTTCCATTTTCCTCCATTTTTTGTCCCATGCTTGCCGGTCATCAAATCTCCCCCAGTTACAGACAAGTCATCATCCAGGCAGTCATAGGACATACTGGTGCACTTGCTTGCATTGTGGCACTGAAATTATTTTTAAGTCCCTAGCCCTAACTCTTGGGCAAACGACATGTGACCTAATCATCACTGGGGCCACTGTTCCTCCTCATGCAGCTGTAAGCTTCTGTGGACCTGCTGAGGAAGCCACTACACTCACAATCTAGTGAGTTGAATGCACTGCTCAGAATTGCCATCAAGTGTTGCTGCCCTTACTCTGAGAAGTTGCAGCACAGGAAGGCGGTATTCCACGCTCTTCCCCTTTAAGGATAGGCACACATGCACACACCCTCCCCAAACCAACTTTATCAGGTGCCTGTGCAATTAATCAAACACAGGTTACCTAGGTCAAAGTGAGGGCCTATATCTAGTTTTCTGCAAATTTTCCAGGAAGGGGGCCCTCAAGAGTGCTTCTTTGTTCAGGGAGGTGTTTACTACCTGCCACTTAACATCCCCTAAACAGGTGTGAATCACCAGCATAGTTACTGTGCATGTGGCCAATCCTACTAAACGACACTGCATCCAAATTTGACTGCATGTTTCTCCAGTTTGAACAAAGCGTAAATAAGCTAGAAAATGTTCTCTCTCTGGGACTCATGAGGGTTTTCATTGGCCACATCCTCAATTTGTTTGAGGATGTCTCAGTGGCATATAATGACACGTGTTTCACAATTAGCTATTCTTATAACTGAAACAGAAGGAGAATATACTTTTTAGCTAGACTGATCTGATCTCCTGCTCTTCTTGTCACTGAGAAGGTTGTTGAGATCTGGAGCAGTGTCCAAGAATACTGTTACTGGGTCGGACAATGGTTATTACACAAATACTTAGAGGATGTCTGAACAGTATAAAACCTATTATGTTTCACTGGGGTGGGTAGCTGGGAATGATATTTGAGAGAAAAATTAAAATGTGTCTTTGAATGCCTGGAACATGGGGAGCGGGAGAAGTGTCAATGGTCCTGGCCTGTCAATGCCTAACAGATCCAATCACCTTTTCTGGATCTTTAAGATCTCTTTGTAATCCCACTTCAAGGGTTCTTTCATGAGATTCAGCATTTCATGAAAGGCAGCATACTCCAGAGGAAAACCCAGTGAGACAGTCCTCTCAAATCAGTACTGTAGATCATCAATAAGGAAATCTTTGCTGAACAACTCACATCCTCCATTACTAAATCCAAACCTGAAATGTTGGTGAGAGAGTAATCCTTGTTTCTTTTAGAGGAAGGGGTCAATCACAAAGCAAACGGTCGGGATGCCTGAAGGTTTATTCAGTGCAAAGTGGCCACATGCTCCCTGGAAAATCTTTAATTAAACAAGGTAGAGGGGTTGGGTGGGAACCTGCCCTCAAATGTCTGCCCCTATGGTGATAGACAAATACTTTCTCTCTGCTGGTATCGTGCCTATCCAATTAAAGGTATGAGTTGGATTTTCTCGTGCTTCAAGAACACACACATGGATATCTCGCCATAACAGTGATGAAGGGCCTGCTGCTGGCACATGAGAATCAGTGTCTGGCCTGGCTGATGAAGTAACTGGGTTGGTAAAGGTTAAAAGGTGCAGTCCCACCATTTGCCTTTGAAAGAGGCAAGAGGGGTGAGGATACAGTCACAGAAGAATGTGGGCTTGGGAAGGATGAAATGATACCTCTCCAGGAATTGCATCGTTACTACAGTCCCACAGTCCTAACATGCAGGTTATTTCATCAGTAACATTTTGGATGCCATCATCTTTCTATGCTGGTATTCATTTTCAAGAATCTTCTCATTTTTAGGCTGCTTGTCTAGGGCTCCCGTACTAAGGGAAGGAAAGAAGCACTCATACAGAGCATCACAATTTGTTTCTGTTCCAAGAAGGCCTAATGATTATGGGCCAATAGTGCAGATTCATTTCAATAAAAGTTATGCAGTGCTTACAGGAAAATGTGGTGGTTCTCATCAAGAAAAAAAAGGCATTGTAAGTGACAGTCCTTAGGTGGTGGTGTCTTCTGCTGGCATATATATTACTGATATTTTCCAGAGATATCTTGGAACTTAGAAATCATATGTCAATAAAGCAAGACTGAACAAATGATTAATATAAGTCAAAACACAGAAAATGGTTTCTAAACTGGGTACTTATCTTTTTCTTGAAGTCACCTGAAAGGAGCCAAAAGGCACACAGTCTGACAAATGATCACTTCTTGAAGCCAAGAAAGAACTTAAGATGGCAAGGTCTACTGTACCTTTTAGCTAAATGTTATGCAAACTCAATGGGCAATTAGAGGAATTCAGCTGAACTAGTGGAAGGATGGAAATCCACCTGTTCATAACTGCTGTGGATAAGTCCTCACACTGCTGATCTTCATTAGAAACAGACTAACATGGGTAGGATGGGACACATCATTGTCCCAAATGAGTACAGTTTTCAATTACAGATTCAGGGAGGTTTATTATCAACTTTAAGCCCCTCAATACTCCATCCATTAAGGTGGTGCACTTAAAAAACAAAATAGGGCCAAGCCCAGAAGTGAAGCTGCTTATTATCATTAGGAAGCAACCACAGCTATGACTGAAGATACTTCTTGGTTCAATCCGAAAACAGAATAATGAATCAACTCCATATTAAGGCACTAAAATTTATTACCAAGACAAGAGTCTGATGCTCTTCTCTGACATATGCAATGGGATATGAACTCAGTGAAAGTAGCAAGAAAATATATCAGAATACCACAAAACACAGAAGCAACCTAATCATCTTCTCTATTCGCTGCACTGAATTGAGGAAGGACAATAGCATAATCTTCCTCATGGCAAAAAAGACTAACCTTCAGAGTGCCCTGATTCAGAACGGACAACTTCTGGAGTCATAGCTCCAGGAAAAACCAAAACAGATGCTCATAGCATTTTTTTTAAACTAAAGGAATGTGTACTGCTGACAGAGTAAAGCCTAAGACCATAACCACACATCATTTGCCTCCTTGCTCGATTAAGTACCACATGACAGACTGGCTGCTGAGATGAAAAAGGAGAGGCCCTGGAACCAGGCAGACTCCAAAGCAAAAGGGCAAGGAACACTGCTCTTCCCTCCAACTGGTTTACAGCAGACACCAATGGGGACAGGCCACTTCTTAAAAAATGAAAGGAGTTCAAGATAAACTACTTCCCCCAAATGAAGCATACCTTGAAAATAATAGGGCAGGTCATGGAAAGGAAAGGCCCACCGAAGGTTCAGTGGGAAGTGTCCACCAATTTAAAGCCAAGAAATAAGGGCCCAGCACAAAAAAGTCCAAAATGTGTAGTAGGTCTGTTGCCACAGACTCCTCACTGTCTAAAGAAACTCAACCTCTGCAGGCATGCCAAGGCACCATGGAGAATATGGCTACATTCTAACATTCTCTCTGTCAGATAACACAGTCATGCCTGAGTTGCTTCTTGTGGCAGGTAACCAAACTAAGACCTCCTGGGTCCTTTTTAATGGGCAGGGGTAACCAAGTAGGAGGAACACATAGCTCTGCATCTAACTACGAAAATCCTCCAAACATAAGTCAGAAAAGGGATGTGCAAATTCAAGCAGAATTTTTAGACCAGTGACCAAGGGGCCACTCTGAAAAGGAAGTTCTAGGGAATTTACAGGTAGAGCTACCAGAAGCCAAATACTCAAAGAGGTACATAGAGGGTTCTACTGTCACAGGTCTGGGCTTCAAAGACTAACTCCTCAAAATGAAACATTCAGATGAGGAGTGATGTCCCACCAAAAAAAAAAAAAATTAGTGTGTGGACTCCAAATAATAATAATGCAAAAGCATCCCTAGGGACCTCGTCCTGTTGCCCAAGTGGCTAGAGCTCTGATGCAACCCAAGAAACATGAGTTTGATTAGCAGCTCAGGCAATGGAACAACTGGGTTGTGGGGGTGAGAAGGGTCCTTTTTTTTTGCCAGCACACCTGCTTTGGGGGATTTAGTGGCTCTCCAGCTGTTGGCTGCTCTTCTTCTCCAGGTGTAGTCGAAGGCTGGTCCCAAGAGTTAGGCTATAGTTGTTGGAGGGGGTGTGGGTATGGCTATTCAAGACAAAATTGCAGCAGCTTTTGTACAGCATGTGTAGAAACATGCACTCTCCTGCCTGAAGAGGGCTGGTAGTCCCTGAAGTGACACAGGTGTCTAAATCATTGCCTAGGGGGTGGGGCTTGAGACTTGTATCAAAAAATCCCTTCATGGCTGCCTTGCTGACAGCTACATCACTGACTGCTCATGCCAGAGTGGGAAATTATTGGGTTTCAGGAGCTCTTGCTCAAGACTGGAATAAGCAGGCAGAGCTCTAATCCCCATGGGAAAATGTTTAGCCATAACACCTTGTTAAATTTTTTTTATTTTATTTAACACTTGTTGACTGGGAAAGTCCGACTTAGAACAAAGCCAATTTTCAGCGGAGGACCGGGGAGAAACACTCCAGATGCATGTCTTTGTAAATCATTAATCATTCTTATTAAATTCTATAACGAAGTTTCAAGTTTGCTTATTCCAGCATAACCCCAGGCATCATCTCAGCAGGAAACTACACAACAGAATTTTATACCCACATGGATAAATGTATAGAATAGATCTAAATATAATGGGGAGTTCAAAAGCAAGCCACCCTGATGGTCCAACAACATAAATAAACTCTAGATAAAAGAAATACAAATTCATCAAAGTATTTAGAAGATCTAAGTACTCTGAAATCAAGAAAACATTAGAAAATTAACAAACTATTATGATTGCTAAGCAGCTAAAGAACAGCGGTTAACATCTGAAGATGAAGTTCTTCTTTAACTATGTTAGGAAACTACACAGTAACATCCAATGTTGCTCAGAACTGACTCAAGATGGCATCACCTAATCTGCAGTAAACACTGCTAACTTACTACTTAAAATCAATACCACAGACAATACCACATTCCAAAATGAGAATGCTCTTGGAGACCTTGTTATGTGGGCTCATAAAGTACAGTTGTGTACACTTACCATAAATGTAGATGTTCGAGTGTATTCACTGTTGCAATCATCACATCTGGGTTATCTGCCTGCAGGTAGCCCTCAGTCGACCAGAATACCAGAGTCTTGATATTTCTACGTCGGATGTTGTCGCTTCTTCCAAGACATCAGGAAATCATGGGAATAAAACATGCAGCCGATGCCATTACATCAGTTTTTCTTGGGTTGATTCCCAAAGCTGAGGATGGGTGGAGGCAGTCAAGAAGCATTAGGGCTGGCAAGCAGGCCCTGTAAGACTGCTGTAGCAAATCCAGCTCTGGATTTAGAAAAGATAGGTAAGTGGTAATGCTTGGTGAAGGTGTGTACAGAGCTCCAGGTTGCAGCTTCCAGGATGTCCCTGGCAGGGACTCCCCTGAGAAATGCTGTAGAGGTTGATGTAGCCCTAGTGGAATGAGTTCTGATCCCCTGTGGGAGAGGTTTCCCATGGTGTTTGCAGCAGAAATGGATGCAGTGTGCTATCCATGTTGAAATGGTTTGCTTTGAAATGGCCTTGCCCTCTGCCCCTGTAGCAAAGCTGACTAGCAGCTGGTCAGATTTTCTGAAAGGTTTAGTCCTGTCCAGATACAGCTTAAGCTGCCTGTGCACATCCAAGGAGTGCAGGATCCTTTCCCCTTTATTCTGAGGATTAGGGAAAAAGGTTGGCAAATAAAAAGCCACACTAGATACCATCTTTGGCATAAATGATGGGTTAGTCCTGAGGGAAACCCTGTCCGCATGGAAGATAATGAAGGGTTCCATGGTCAAAAGGGCCTGCAATTCAAAGGGTGGAAGCGTGAATTTTTCCAATACAAAGTAAAGGTCCCAAGCTGGAATGGGAGCTCTCCTGGGGGGGGGGGGTCTTAAATTTTTGGCTTCTCTCAGGAACTGTTTGACCAGAGCATGAGAGAAGAGGGGTGTCTCAGTATTACAATGAGCTGAGATGGCAGAGGCATGAATCTTAATTGAAGAGAAGGATAAGCCTTTGTGGAACATTTCTATTAAGTAATCTAGTATATGAGGTAAGCTGGGCACAGTTGTGTACATTCCTTGAGATTGGCTCCAAGAACAGTATCTTTGTCACTTTTCTGAATAGGATTTTCTAGTACTAGGCCTTTTTTTCTCCAGGATGACTTCCAGCACCTGTTTACTGGGGTTCAGGGGATGAATCAGGCTGTTAGGTTCAGGGTTTGTAGCTGAGGATGCAAAATCTGGCCCTCCTGCTGTGACAGCAGGGGGGGGGGGGGCTCTGGGGCAGGTGCCAAAGTGGCAGTACTGTCAGACTGTGCAAAGGTGGGTACCAGTGCTGTCGTGGCCAGTCTGGTGCAGTCAGGATTGTCCTTGGCTTGTCCCGTTTGATCTTTAGTAGAACCTTCGAGAGGAGGCGCAGAGGGGGAAAGGCATAGATTGAGAGGTTTTCCCATGTAAAGGACGGAGCATCCACGTTCCATGCTTGGCGGTGGGGAGCTCTGGTGCAATATTTGCTCAATTTAAAGTTCTGAGGGGAAGCAAAGAGGCCCCCTCTAGTGCCCCCCACCTGTGGATCAGCAGCTTGAATGATTTGGGTCCCAGTTTCCACTCGTGCGGGTCCATTAGATTTCTGCTTGTTGCCTGCCAGTGAATTTAGTTTACCTGGCAGGAATTGAGGTTGCAGGTGCACTTGATTGCTCAAGGCTGTGATCCACAGAGTCATGGCTAACCTGCAGAGTGAGTAGGAATGGGTTCCCCCCTGCTTGCTTATGTACCACAAAACTGTGGTGTCTGTTTTATCAATAGTTGCCCTGGAAGAATAAGGCGTTTGAAGGCTGTCAGACCATTCTGTACAGCTAACATTTCTTTTTGATTGATATGCAGGTGCATTTGCTTTGGGCTCCACTTTCCCTGAATACCTAGTCTTGCCATGTGAGGCCCCCCATTCATAGTCAGATGTGTCTGTTGTTAGGGTTTGAGCGGCAGGGTGTAGAGTGAAAGAGAGTCCTTTGTTGTGGTAGCAGGCCTTTGCCCACAAAAGGAACTCTGCCCTTAGGCAAGGAATGATAGGAATCATTGTTTCCAGGTCCTGAGAATGTTGACAGCAGAGACTTTTTTAAGTACCACTGAAGTTTCCTCATATGCAGTCTAGCATATGGAATTAGTAGAATGCAAGAGGCCATGAACCCTAGGGCTCGCAGTATTTTTCTTGCAGATAGGGTTTTGGTGGCCAGCAGATTGAAGAAGTTTGTCAAATACATTTGTTTTTTTTTGGAGTGAGGAATGCCATCTGGGAAGTTGTGTTCAAGCTTGCTCCCAGGAATACAATCTGTTGACTGGGTACCTGATGTGATTTCTTTTCGTTGATGGTGTACCCCAGTGAAGGTAGAAGTCTCTTTACAAATGTCAGGTGCTGGAGTAGCAATTCCTGACTTTCTGCCTGAATCAGGCAATCGTCCAAGTATGGGTACATTTTAATTTTTCTCTGCCTGCAATATGCAATGGCTGGAGCTAGGCATTTTGTGAATACCCTGGGTGCAGCAGATAAGCCAAAGGGAAGTGCAAAGAAATTTTAATGCATAGAGCCTGCTCTGAAACACAGGTATTTCCTGCAAGATTCCCTTATGGGGTTGTGCAGATAAGCTTCTTTTAAGTCTAGCGTGGCTAGCCGAGAGTCCTTGGCTAGTATAGGAAGCAGCTGTTGCAGAGTAAACATATTGAACCTTGGAACCACCAGGAAGGTGTTGAAAATAGACAGATCCAGGTCAGGCCGCCAAGGGTTTTCTTTCCTGGTTACCAGAAACAGTCTGGAGTAAAAACCTTGTCCCCCTATGCTCTGCTGGGACAGGCTGAATAGCCTTGATACTGAGAAGAGAAAGTACTTGCTTTTGGACCTCTGCCCTCTGGTTTGGAGGGAGGTCTGGCCATCTGCTTGGGGTTGGCAGTGAGTGGAAGTATAATCTGTATCCCTGGGATACAATGTTCAAGACCCATCTGTCCTGGGTGATGTACTCCCAGGTTTTTTGCATGTAGGTCAAGTTTTCCTCCTAACAGTGCAAGTACTTGGGCAAGGCTTGGAAGAGTTAAGGATAAGTCATTGTGAGATTTTACCATAGGATAGTGGCTTACTACTCCCTGTTTTAGAGGTGGGATCACTCCATTGCTTAGATCTGTGCATACCCTGAGACTGTAATTGTGGTGGTCTGCTGCCCCTGGGTTAGGACTGAGGTCTGGAAGGGACTGGAAAGGACCAGATGTTAGAAGGCCAATGCCTACTGAAACTAGGTGGCTGTACCTGTAGGAAATACCCAACAGTTTGCACAGATTTAGCTTTTTCCTCAATCTTTTTTGAGGACTTCTTCTGCTTTATTGCCAAACAGTTGCTCTTGATTTAAGGGTGCATCTAGTAATTTTGCTTTGACAGAGTCTGGCAAGATATGTTCCTTAAGTCAAGCATGCCTTCTAAGAACAGACCCAGTGACAGCAGCCCTGAAAGATGCTTCTAAGGCATCAAAACCAAATTGCAAAGTATGTTTTCCAACTTGCTTAGCAGAATGCATTAACTCTTGTAAATCTTTATGTTCTGCACAATCAGGAATCAACATAATTTTCTGTTTAATTAGCTCCATAATATGTTGCTGATACTTTAACATATGAAACTGGCAATTTAAAGCCCTGATGGCAAGAGTAGCAGAGGTGTATATCTTCTTACCCCATCTGTCTAAAGCCCTACAGTCCCTGTCCAAAGGGGTAAGGCTTTTGGCTGTTGTAGCCTTAATGCTTTTAGGTCCCTGGGAAATGGTCTGCGGATCTGTAGTACTTGTCAGGTTTCCTGGCTGCTGGAGGCAAAGTATCAGGGGTAAGGCTGGATTCCAAGAAGACATCATCTACAATTTACAGAACAGGGGGTATAGCTAAAGGCCTGTGCTGAGGGAAGTCTAAAAATTCTCTGAGTCTCTTTTTGGACTGTGAGTAGTCCTGGCATTCCCAGCGGAAATGCTCTCTTAAGGTATGCAAGGTTTCACACAAAACAAAAGTCCTCTGGAGGGGAAGCAGAGAGAAAGGAATCCTCTGCATCTGAATCCTCACAGGGAGATAAGGGAATGTCCTGGTAATCAGTGGGATCAGAGTCATCGGACTCACGGTCTGTAGAATCAGAAGGAAAATCAATCCTTTGTCTTATAGAGGGGGAAGGCTGGCTGCCCCTAATTAAAGTTATAAGGTCTTCAGCCATTTTAAGCATTTGTTTCCATGGCATGGGAGCATGCACTTTGGTCGTTGGTTTTCTAGGAGTAGTGCGAACTCTGGGCCTGAGAAACCTGGTAGTTTTAATCAAAAATGAATATGTCGGTTTAATACGAACCATCAGAAGGTTGAAATACACCCTCAGAAGCTGCTGCCTGCACAGCGGCTCCGGACCCATCCAAGGTAGAGACATCCACAGGTTCCATAGTTGAAGAAGCAACTCATGGCATACCAGAGTCTGAAAGGGTATCAGCAGACGCCTGTGAATCTGTAGAAGTGGGTATCAGGGGCTGCGAAGGCACCTCACTGAGTACCGACCTATGCGGTCTGTCTCTGTCTTTATCCTTACGTTTTTTCGGAAGATCGGTAGTCAGAGGGCTTATCAAAGCCATTTCGGAATACGGAGAATGAGAGCGAAAGAATTTAGTGACAAAAATAGCCCAACAACGAATAGTTCGGGTGTTGAACAAGGCACAAAACCGACAGCGAGGAATATTGTGTTCTAGGCCTAAACAGGTGATGCAGTAAGAATGAAAATCTCTGTGAAGTATTTGCTTTCCAGAGGCAAGACAAATAACTTTTTCTGACATCAGTTAGAGGAAGAAAACTGCATCCCCAACGGGGTACTATTGCATCCCCAAAGGGGTACTTATCTTTTAGAAGACTTCAAGTCTGAAACTCGAAAAATGAAAATTTCAAGAGGCAGCCGACCGGCACTTGCGAACTGCTTCTGCTTCCAACACTGCACAGCAAGAAAAGCTGATGTAATGGCGTTGGCTGCATGTTTTATACCCATGATGTCCTGACGTCATGGAAGAAGCAACTGCATCCGACGCAGAAATCCCAAGACTCTGGTATTCAGGCTGACTGAGGGCTACCTGCAGGCAGATAACCCAAATGTGATGACTGCAACAGTGAAACATCAGGAACACCTCCCACTCCTTTGACCATCAAGTAATGATAAGAGTCGGGAGATCCGATGGCCAGGGAGATATCTTCCAGATCTAGACAGGTCATTGCCCCACTGTATTCAGCATTGCTTTGTCCGATTATTGAATGCAATACCCCCTCACCCCCATTTGGGATGTACTTTACTTCACGAAACATATCAAACAATTAGAAAGACCCCAGAGGTTCTTAATTAAAAAGATCACTAAGCTACCAGAAAAAAGTGGAACCCCGTCACTTAATTCAGTAACTTATAGACTTCTGATGGAAGATCTATGTCTTGTCTTCTGAGGGATTCAGCAGTCCAGGATCCTCTGTATCTCCACAAACTGAATAGTGCCAAAAATACCAGAACAAATGTCTAAATCTTCACCAGCAGATAAAAAGAACAAGTTAGAGAACCTCCCCACCCCACCACCCCAGAATAGACTCCCACTACAAATGAAGTAGTGTGATACATTATATCTTCCTTTAGACAGGAAATGGATATCTTTTCACAAATTCACCCCTAGCTTTACTGGTCTGGCATTCCATCTGTGTGTGGGTAATGGCAAAGTATAAAAGGATGCAAGTTTCAATTGCTTTCTATTTTCAATGACCCTGTAACAGTGACTTGATGGCTAGCAGGCAGGGGGGCAAAAAAAACATACAGAGAGGGAAAAAAAGAATCATCATGAAACTAACCACACCATTTACCCATTTGCCCATAAAAGAAGCAAGAGAAACCATGAGCCACATTGGAAAACTTGGACAAAGAGGCCTTAAACCAGGAAAAAAAAATCTCATCCACTATGTGCTGGTAAGGAAGGGAAGGAAGAAAAACCCTGACACCTGCAGCTGAAAATGAGACCGCTTCTACAGCCCCTAAAGCTGTGGATTCTGCAGCCTACCCTAGCAGCCTCAAGATAGTGGAATCTGCCAATACAGGGTAAAACAACATGAAGACTAATGAATGGGCATTGTCTGACAGCACCCATGGTCCAGTTCTTATGGCCCAAAAAAGATGGTTCTCCTGGCTAAGTCAAACCAAAACAATGACCCTGCAAGGTAAATCCAAAGTGGAATATGGACTGCAGCAAGGTGACTAGTGCAGCCAATTGCTGAGGGTTCCTAAAATGCATGCAGGGGATGCTAGAGGTGATCTGCCTTTCTTTTCAAATTAGGAAAAGGCATTCCCTTCTTCTGTGAAAAACATGATACACCAAGGCCAAGAAAAATGTTCCCTTTCAAACAGGAGGGAGCTTTATCCCCACTACAGACACTGCCACAACCTTGCACACCAGCCCAAAGGCTACACTTCTCCATTAATTAACAGCATGTTCTGATTTCTTTACATGGAGTATGTCCAACAGCTCTGAGTTTGACATAGCTTTGTATGTTAGGCAGAGATCACCTCTGAGTAGGCGATATGCGATGGAGTAAAGCTGGAGTTTTTTGAGACGTTCTGCGTAGGGCATCTGTTTGAGGCCAGTAATCCTCTTTGTGAGGTATTTCTGCGGCCTTTCCAGTTGTTGTAGATGTCTTGTGAGGTACATACCAAAAGGGGCGCTGTACTCTATAATGGGTCTAATGAGTGATGAATAGAGGGGCACAATGATCTTTTTTCTGGATGAGAAACCTTTTGTGATGAGGTGTGCCACGTAGAAGGATTTCCTGACTACTGTGGTGATGCGATTATCAAAGGAGAGACTACTGTCCACCTGTGTCCCAAGGTCTCTTATCACACTTTCGGTGTTAAGTATACTACCGCCTATGTTGTAGTTCATGGGTACAGAGTTTTTACCAAAGGGGATGGCATTGAACTTGAGGCCATGGCTTTGGCACCAGGCATCTGTCTCAGTGAGGCCCTTTTCTAGGATGTCCACACTGTTAGGAGTTTTGATTATGGCTCCTAGTTTGCAGTCATCTGTGAACTTCGTTAGCCGAAGACCTTCTGTGTTAGCCTGTACTTCAGAGAAGTAGATACCAAACAGGAGAGGACCCAGGACTGAACCCTGTGGTACTCCACTTGTCACGGGTCTGAAGTCGGATTTGGAGTCTGCTACTTTCACAGTGTGGGTTCTGTCAGTGAGCCAGTTGGCAACCCATCTTGTGACATAGGGATTTATACCTAGTTTAGTGAGTTTATCTATAATTCCAGAGTGGGGGATGGTGTCAAAAGCCTTTGCAAGATCTAGATAGGCTGTGTGAACCACCTTACCCTTGTCTACGGCTTTGGTGACTGCTTCAAAGAAGTCCATCAGGTTCAGGAGACATGATCTGCCTTTTACAATCCCGAACTGGGTGGGATCCAGAGTTTGGAGATTACCAATGTCTTTGTTTATAAGTTCCATGATGATATGTTCCATGGCCTTGCAGACCAGGCTCGTCAGGCTAATGGGGCAGTAGGTCCCGGGGTCCGTGGTGGCTTCCCCCTTGTGGAGTGGGATAACCGTTGCTGTGTGCCATTCAGCAGGCACAAAGCTTGAAGTGAGGCTATGACTGAACATGGTACTTAGGTGGGGTGCTAGTTCGTTCTGTAGTTTGTGTAGAACGCAGCTTGGGATGATGTCTGGTCCCATGGATGCTGTGTTCCTGGCTTTGGAGAGTGTGGTTTTTACCTGTGCAGCCGTGATTACAGGAACTTTGCATTCTTCCGGTATAGAGATGGGCTCTTTAGGGGGGTGAGAGGGGGGTAAAGTTAGCAATGAACCTATCTGCCAGGATGTTGGCAATATCAGTTGGGTCTGTACATTTAGTGCCATTGTGCTGTAACTCAGAGCAGATCTGAGTGTTGCCATTGAGATTCTTGACATAGCTATAGAATGCTTTGTGGTTGTCTTTAGAATAAGTGGCGATTTTGTTTTCGTAACTAGCTTTGGAAGATTTTATCAGGGATCGCAGCTTCTTACTGAGGCTGACCAGGGAGCTCTTCCACTCGAGGGATTTTACTCTCTTTTGCAAGAGTTTCTTCCTTCTGTTGTACAGTTTGTTTATGGCAGGGGACAACCAGATTGGCTTCCTTTTTTTGGAGGATAGCGTCTTGGTTCTGTTTGGGATAGCACGATCCATGCACTCATGTAACTGCTTATAAAGTGCAATTGTGTAGGATTCAGTAGTCATAACTGTTTTGTCCATCTGCATGGATGTCATGAAGTTCACCACTTCTGTCTTGAGAAGCATGAAGTTGGCTTTGGAGAAATTTTTTACCATGGTTTCCTTAATGGGGGGGGGTGGAGGCAGGATGTGGATATCTAGGGTAATTAGCTTATGGTCAGATCAGACCAATGAGGCACTGACTTCAGGTGTGGAACACCGGTCACTCATATTGGTAATGACTAGATCTAGGATACTGTTGCCCCTGGTGGGGGTGTGGATAAGTTGATCCAGGGCAATGGAGTTTATGAATTCCAGAAAGCATTGAGGGAAGGAGTTGGTACAGGAGTAGTTTTCCCAGTTAATGGTGGGGTAGTTGAAATCGCCCATTATTAGGGTGTTTGGTTGAACCCTAATATTTTCCAGTACATCAAGAAAAGTGGAGTGGGAATCCTGGGGCATGGTGCGGGATCTGTAGCAAGCTACAATTTGGATTGCAGTTTTGCCCAGAGTTAGTTACAATTGGATAACCTCGGCTGCATTATGCTGAGCAACTAGCCTGGAGGTGTGGATATCCTTAATGAATATGGACACACCTCCGCCTTTGGTGTTCCGGTCCAGGTTACATGGCTGAAAAGTGTGGTATGGGTTATAGCCTGGTAGTGCAGGGGTGCTCTCTGGAGCCTTGAACCAGGTCTCAGTCACTGCACAGATATCAATGTTCTCCATTTTAAGGAGTGCCTTGAGTGAGTGCAGTTTGAGATTTAGACTTCTAGCATTGAGTAGCATCACCCTCAGTTTTTGCTTGCCTGTTCCTGTTACGGTGGTGAATTTGTCATTTGAACCTTGCCTAAAAAAGGCACTATAGGGGCGGCAAGAACCTTAGCCAGTATCCGGAATCCCGGGGGTGACAGGTGCAGGCCATCTCTGGCAAAGCATCGTGGTCTGTCGACCATGTCATCCCAGGCAGACAGATACTGGATCCCTTTAGAGTGGCACCAGAAGCTTAGCCAATTGTTGAAGTCAATCATTTTGTCCTTGTACTGCGGCATCATTCTGGGTGATGGCAGAATGCTACTCAGGGCTAGGGTTATACATGCCTGGGCTACAAGATCAGAGAGCACTTCCATGTCTCTTTTCATGTAGTCCAGGGAGGTACATCTCAGGTCATTCACACCAACATGGACAATGACAGAGTCATATATGTACTTGTTGTGGAGTGACCTGAGTGCGTGGGTTGGCTTCTCCTGTCTGACCTTTAGGAGTACCTTGGGGAGGAGAGGTAGTGGGGGAAAGGCATATACTGATAGGGTTTTCCAGCTGAAAGATAGGGCGTCCACTTTCCATGCTTGTCTGTGATAAGTCCTTGTGCGGTATCTTTTTAGTTGGTAGCTGTGAGGGGAAGCAAATAGATCTATGTTTGGGCATCCCCATTTCCTTGTTATCATGCTGAAGACTTGAGGCTCCAGCTGCCACGCGTGGGGATCCATGAGGTTTCTGCTTAGTTCGTCTGCCAGAGTATTTTCCCTTCCTGGCAGGAATAGTGCCTGCAGATGTACTTGGTAAGTCAATGCTGCGTTCCAGAAAGTCATGGCTAGTCTGCAAAGGGGGTAAGAATGTGTGCCCCCCTGCTTGTTTATATACCACATGACCGTGGTGTTGTCTATCTTTATTAGTAATTGTCCCGGATGAAGTAGGTCCTTGAAGGCTGTCAGGGCATTTTGAACAGCTAGCATCTCTTTTTGATTGATGTGTAGATGCATTTGGTTTGAGGACCATGTGCCCTGAATGCATCTTCCTGCCATGTGGGCCCCCCAGACATAATCTGATGCATCCATTGTTAGTGTCTGCCTGGCTAAGGGGGTAATGTGAATGGCTGTCCCTTGTTTTGGTGACAAGCCTTTGCCCACCATCGAATGAGAGTAATCATTGTTTCCAGGCTGTGGCAATGTTGAGTCCAAACACTTTTTAGGTACCATTGAAGTTTCCTCATATGCAGTCTTGTATATGGAATTAGTAGGATGCAGGATGCCATGAAGCCCAAAGCCTGCAGAATTTTTCTTGCAGATAACTGGGCCTTTGATGCCAACATTTTGAAATAGGAAATCAGTTGCCTTTGTTTGTCTGGCGTGAGATAAGCCATCTGGGCAGTTGTATTTAAGCTTGCACCCAGGAATATTATCTCTTGAGAGGGTACTAGTTTTGATTTATTTTCATTGACTGTGTACCTTAGGCATGTTAGAAGTCTTTTCACAAACGCCAGATGCTGCAGAAGAATGTCCTTGTTTCTCTGCTTGAATTAGACAGTCGTCCAAGTAAGGATATATTTGTATTCCTCTTTGTCTGCAGAATGCAATTACTGGTGGCAGGCACTTTGTAAAGACCCTGGGCGCAGTACATAAGCCAAAGGGCAGTGCAGAGAATTGGTAATGCATTGAGCCAGCCTTGAATCTGAGATATCTTCTGCATAACTGTCTGATTGGGACATACAGGTATGCCTCTTTTAGGTCTAGAGTCACAAGCCAAGCATTCTTGCCCAGCATGGGCAGAAGCTGCTGCAAAGTCAACATCTTGAATTTTGGTATATCCAGGAATGTATTCAGAATAGACAGGTCCAGTATTGGTCTCCAGGCCTTGTCCTTTCTGGGTAGCAAGAACAGTCGAGTAAAATCTTTGTCCCTGCTCTTGTTCTGGTACTTGTTGAATGGCCCCCATGTCCATGAGGGATGAGACTTGTTTTTGTGCCTCTGCCCATTGATTTTTTGGCAGATCTGGCCAGCCGTTTGCCTTTGGCAGGGTATGGAAATGGAACTTGTAGCCTTGTGACACGATATTTAGAACCCACTTGTCCTGGTATAATGTGCCAATTTTGAGAAAAAAGTGCTAATTTTCCCCCTAAGGGTGCTGCCAGGAGATAAGTGCTTGGTGCAGGCAGGGGGAAGTCATTGGGACTGTCCTGTATGGTTGTGATTTGTCTTCTCCAACTTTGGAGGTAGAAGCACCCTATTGACCTGTATGAACCTTGCGCCTGGGATCTGCCTCTAGGGTGCCTGGATCTGCCTCTTTGAGGTCTGTCTGACACAGGAAATGACCAATTCATGGTAGGCCAGTGTCTACTAAACATAGGTGCCTGTACTTGTAAAAAAATCTTTGACAGTTTGCATAGATTTAGCTTTGTCCTCCATTTTCTTTAACACCTCTGCTGCCTTAACAGCAAACAAAGCATCATGCTGTAAAGGTGCATCTAATAAGTTAACGTTGACATGATCAGGCATATTTTGTTCCTTTAACCAAGCATGCCTCCTAATTACAGAGCCTATAACTGCGGCCCTGCAGGAGGCCTCCAAAGAATCAAAACCGCATTGCAATGTATGCTTTCCAACTTGTTCAGCTGCATGCAATAAATCCTGCATTTCCTTGTTTTCTGCACATTCTGAATTTAACAACATTTTCTGTTTAAGCAATGCCATGACATGTTGCTGATATTTGAGCATATGAAACTGACAGTTTAAGGGCCCTTATAGCCAAGGTAGCAGATGTGTAAACCTTTTTTCCCGCATCTATCCAGTGCCCTAGAATCTCTGTCAGAGGGGGTAGGGTTTTTTGCAGCGGAAGCCTTAACTCCTTTGGGACCCTGTGAAATAGTTTCTGGGTCTGTAGCAGGGTTTTTAAAAAGGAATTTATGAGAGTCAGGAACCCTGTAATATCTGTCAGGCTTAACAGCAGCTGGAGGGTAAGGAGTCAGGGGTACGACTAGACTCTGAAAACACATAATCTACAATGTCTAACACAGGTGGAATGGCTAGTGGCCTGTGTTGAGGTAGTAAAAGGAAATCCCTGAGCCTCTTTTTAGATTCTGAAAAATCTTGGCTCTCCCAGTGGAAATGCTCCCTCATGGTATGCAAGGTTTCCCCAAAAGAATAGTCCTCTGGAGGAGAAGCTGAAGGTACAGATTCTTCAGCATCAGAATCCTCATACGGGTAAGAGAATATTCCTGATCAAAAGAGGGATCAGAAGAAATAGAAACCTGATCTGAAGATTCATAGTCAGTCTCTTGCCTATGCCTCTTTTCAGGAGGGGGATGGGAATCCCTGATCAAGGTAATAAAGTATTCGGCCATTTTGAACATCTGTTTTTTGTACATAGAGGCCTGTCCTTGTGGCTCTTGAGTTTGTTTCTTTGCTTTTGAAGCTGAAGTTGGTTTAATGTAAAGATGTTTAGGTCTGAATACACCCTCAGAAATCGGTGCCTGCTCAGCGGCTCCAGACCCATCTGAAGGAATAGTACCTGAGGCTCCAATACCTTGAGTTTCCAGCGGCATGGCGGACTCCACGTGGGAGTCGGTAGCGGCCTGCGACTCTAAAGTAGCGGGCATCAGGGGTTGCGAAAGCACCTGAGAACCGGCGACTGGCTTAGGAGAAGCTTCGTCATCGGTTTGGGGCCTCGGTTGTCTATCTCGCTCCTTTTCTTTGTGTTTTTTGTGAACTCTGGTAGTCTGATGGCTATCCGACGACATTTCTGGATAATTAAACCTGCGTCCAAAATAGTTTAAAGCAAAATCATACTGACGCTTAATAGTGCATTGGTTAAATCTAGCACAAAACCGACAACCAGAAACATTGTGATCAGGGCCTAGGCAAGGAATACAGTAAGAATGAAAGTCCTTATGAGGTATTTGCTTTCCACAAGAAATGCAATTATTTACTTTTTCTGACATCGGTCTGGAGCAGGAAAAAAGTTTCCCCAATGGGGTACTTAGCTTTATTGAAGACTTCAGATCTGAAACTCAACACGAAAATCTCAGAAGTCGGCCGACCGGCACTTGCGAACTGCTTCTGCTTCGGGCACCGTGCGGCAAGAAAGACTAAAGAAAATGGCGTCGGCTGCTTCTTTTATACCCCTGAAAACCTGACGTCAGGGAAGGGGTGACAGCAGCTGACGCAGGACCCAGGACTTTGGAATTCACGCCGACTGAGGGCAACCTGCCAGCAGATTACCCAAATGTAATGACTGCAACAGTGAAACACGAAGAACATCCACTTAAGCCCGTTTTCCTAGCCACTATATCTGACAATCAAAATTACAAAGGGCTACCTGGGAGCTCACCAGAGAGGCTATACATAGCAGAAGTTAGACAACCCCTACAATCTGGACTTTGGGAGGTCCTCGGGGTTGTCCAGTACCATGTCCACCAAGAAGCACTGAAAATCTGAAGCTCTTGACTGCTTGTCATGAGACAGAAGAGAAGGTGGCTGTCATCCCTGGGACCACTGTTAACCCACACAGAACACTCTGAAGCCAGCTGTAAAATGGTTAGAAAGCAATTCAATCCTATCAACGGGGACACATAAGAGGTACTGTCCCTTTTGGTGTTTCCCCAGACTTCAAGAAAGTACCTTTGAAGGCTAACTCCAAGGAAAAAATTACTTGGACTCCAAAGGCTCCTTCCCTGACCCACTGGGAAGGGGGAACAGAACAAAAGTCAAGTTATGCTACACTTTATGAGCCATAAGGAATCCTCAAATAAGAAGATATCTCAGCAAAAATGCAAGAAGCAGAAGGGGCCATTCTTATGGCTGATCTCTGAGACAAGGTCTGCAAATCCTTCAGTCTCTCAAAGCAAGCCGAAGGGAGAGAAAGCCCCCTTGCAAACCAGATGTGTGCAAATGTAGGCCAGGTTAAGGTCCACAAACACCTTTGTGCATCTTAGGGGTACTGCATGAGGAGAAAAGGCCTGCACATGCATCAGATCAGAGTTTCAAGTGGCGAGATCCCACATAGGTGATTCAATTTCCCACCAAAGTATATAAACAAGCATATAATGTCTCATACCCAGGCCATGAACCCAACAGGCTGTCCCAAAACAGGACCAACCAACCATCTGGATGTGTGTGGGAGGAGAATGGAGTCCCATAAGAAAAAGTCTCAAGCCAAAGATCCAAGAATCGAAAAATGGATGATTTGAGGGCTACTCCCTAAAAATAGGCTGTACACCACCCCAAGCCTAGGTCAACTGAACACAGAATGGACAGTTCACCCTGAAAAACAGTGCATGAGAAGCCAGCATGTACACCTTTCTTAGTCTCTGGTCATATTCCAGCAGAAGGGGTATGAACAAGCTCAAATACTTGCTAATCAAGCATAAGCCGCACCTCTGAGAAGACCACAAGGCTGTGGAAAACACAACTTACCCTCCTCCTAGCTAAATTGCCAAAGCTGAAGCTGTCTTCTCTCCCCAAAAACCAACAAGAAGGATCATCAATCTCATACAAATCATCCTGCCCGCTGAAATGAAAGGTTGGGATGTTAAAAGATTTGGACAGTTTCAACTGCCACGAAGAACTTTTAACAATACCAAGACGTGAATAAAGCAACATTTACTGATGAAAGCAATGACTGACATCTGAACTGAGTGAGCAGTGAAAAAAGTGGCAAGCGAGGTGGAAGACTCTGCCTATATAAGCCAATGTACCACATCATGAAGTATGTCATTACGAATGTTAATCTCGTTGGAACACACAAACATCTGTTAAAAGATGCAGAATTCTGAGTATTGTAAGGAATGAACCCAACTACTGTAGTCATCAATGTCAGATTTTAAGTTACTAGAGATAAAGCTCAAATAAAAACAAACAAAAGATTTCTAAAACAGGTGCATGTTCTTTTCATATTTCAACCAGTATTGATTTTTTTTTTTTTTACTCATAAGGTCTATCTATGAAAAGACATGCGTTATATGACAGCATAATTCTTGACAAACTCTTAAAAGACATGCTGGCAAATCTAACAGAATTACTAGAAATGAATGATAGGGTGGAACTATTATGAGATGTGTGTCTCAGGAATAAAGATAAATATTAAATGTTTTTATAACTACATTTATTTTAATTCTGTTTTGCAAACTGGATGAGATTCACTGAGCAAAATGCCCCCTTTCAAGATTAATCTAGACTGCTGGATGACTAGTTTAGGGTCTCACAGACTAAAAATATTTAGAGAATATATCAAACACAAGACTACAGAAGATTTATACTATAATACCAGATGAGCAAGACAAATGGTTCAGTCCACAGAAATTCAAAATGTTGAAGATTACAAACTGGCTTTCTTCACGTTAAAAAGATTAGTAAGAGGATTCAGAAAATCAAATGCTCCTACTCTAGACACTGCTGAAATAATGTAAAGTTATGAAAACAAGTTTGACCAACTGCATTTCTTTATCTCATCCACTTTATTATAATTATCACTGCAAAATATACTTTTCTTCTCTTTTTCCTAGTGATCTTGTAGGCCAGTTAACTCAAAGATGTTGTCTAATATTTTGGTGACTCTAAGCAAGTAAACAACTAACACTTGGTTTGAACCGTCCAGCCAATAAATAAATAATTTTGATTTCTACTTTGCTGTTTTGTATGTTTCCTTCCATACAATAACACTTAAAAAAAAAAAAAAAAAAAAAAAAAAAACCCAGGTAATTTAGAATTTTCAACAAAAAGGTCTACATAAGTTGTAGTTAGCATGACACATGTATCTGTTACACTAAAATGCATACTTCTGATAATGTTATTGCTTGGTTTAAGAAAAATGTAAAAAGAAAAATGTTAATTTTAAGGCCTTTTAACAAAATGAAAACAATACATTACTGATGGGAAACAAAAGATCAGAAGATGAAAGGCAATATACAGTTTTTTTACAAGCCATATTCCAAATTCTTATATATATATATATATTTTTTTTTCCGTCATCCCTCTGCTTCAGAGTTTCAAGTGATTAATTTTCCAAATATTTACTTCTCACTACAAGCTTAATATAAGCATCTAAAACCTGCCAGATTCACTTCTGAACATTTCTACCAGTTGTGGAAGTTGCTGCTTTCATCTCCTACATAATTTTCTTATTATACAGATTTATCCTGCTCTAAAACAATATTTTCATGATATCCCTCATTAATTTATGTAAAGATGTTTCCACACACGAGAAAAAAGCAAAATGTTTTAACCAACACTTACAGGAGTGCCCTACCTTCCGAAATGAGGGCTGTATTACCTGTAAGAAACATTTTTTTCTTGTCTGTTTATTCTTTTGTTTTAGTGACTAAAAAGAACAATCAGAAATCCTCTCAAAAATGTTGCAATTCTTCAAAAGTTGTAAAACGAATGTGCTATTTTTAGGCAACAAGGAAAAAGGAATAATTCAAGTGCAACTCAAAAACTGCATCACATTATATCTGAATATAGATATGGTTACAAATGACCTTCTTTACAATGCTTGGAATTTTATTAACATACATTTTGGGCATGTAATATCCAAAATGAAATAGCTTACACTGTTTTACAAACAGGAAAATGTACAGCAGATGCTACCAAAGGCATTAATTAATGAAAATTGTATTAATGTACTAAAATAACTTTCATACCAAATAAGAGAACTGATTCAGGATACTTTCTAGCTGCTGACATTGTATGTCAAATTACAAGGCTACTACTGTAATACAGTATAAAATTTTCAGTTCTGATGTAACTGTTCAGCAAAGAAAAAGAAAAAAAGAACTATTGCATAAAATATTCAAGCAGCACTTTAGTCAACCACCCTGTACATCCTGATTTACAACAGAATTCTTCATCACCAGTCCAGAGGGTAGAAACTTGCAAAACATTTTGGCACAGAACTGAATATTTCCCATTTCTCAATTACAAGGGATATTGTACTTTGACTTCTGATGTTCTTATGTTATTTATAATTAATTTTTAAGATAGTATTTCCAACAAACTGTGAAGTATATTACACAAACCAAACATATAAATACACCCAATGTTTTTTTTTTTTTTTATACGAATGTAGCAGCAAAAGATGATAAAATAAGTAATTTAAAGAAACTATAGGTGAGCTCTCAGGAATGATACTTCTCCCAGCCAAATTCCGGTCCCTCTGTTTTCAAAGTCTTCAGAGTGTTACAGAGAATGTGAGATTCTGTCACTAGACAGTCTTGTCAGACAACTTGCTCTCCAACCACAGAAAAGGTAATTCAGTGTGCTTTCCCAGTTGCTGAAAGAAGGTATAAAGTAGGCCACAATAACCATGCGAGTCTTAAAGTATAAACTAGTTCTGAAATGCACTAGAGAGCTAAAAAATATGTGATTCTGGCCTACTTTTGTCAATGGGTTCAAAATCATAGTTTTAATACAAGACCAAGGGAGACTAATTAAAACATACTTTTACTTATCTATTTTATGATCAAGTGCTTACATTACCTCACGAGGAATTTTTTTTTCTAATTGCCCCAGTTCAACACATCAAACTATTTTAGCAATAACTTATCAAAAGTCCTCTACACTAAGTGCTGGGCATATAACATGCCATAAATGTGCTGCCAATAGATAAAAATACTGCACCTATTGGAAATACTGCACCTACTGAAAATTACTCATGTGCTGGGTTCTTTAATTGGCTTTCTTACACCTAAGATGATATTTTATCTTGCCAGATTAAAAAATACAAGGAACTTAATGCCCACTAACAGAAAATTTATAAAACGGCCACCAGCCTGTGGTTATGAATTCTGTGCAAACGAAAATACAGACAGATGTTCAAATGCGGGGGAAGAACATAAACATAAAAGCTACATCTTAGAAGTCTGTACACTTAAAATAATAATGCAGTTACATTCCATGCTATTCCTTAACTGCCACTCTTTCTGCATATTTTTGATTCCCTGTGAAATGCAATAGGACACAGTGACAAACTCCTGAAAGGAAAAAGGCTGTAACAGCACCAAAATTTTTTAGCTAGCTAGTCTTTATCAGCAGAATACAGAGTTTAAAAAATACTATAAACTTGTTTTGTGAAGCAAATACCTCCAAGGTATGCTTGCATAACTAAACCAAGCACTAGTAGAAAGGTCATCAAATTATAATATGAAAACATGACCCCCCCCCCCCTTTACAATACAGCCCTTATTCTTTTCCAGTCTAACTGGTGTAGCATTTTACTTAAAATGGCAGAACAACAAAGAATACAAATTTTCCACCAGATCTCTGCCATTTTTCCCCAAATGAAATCTGCAACTAAATCCAGACACATACTAACTCTGTGCATCATTTTATCCGAAAGTAGCTTAAACATGCACAAGCCAAGCACACCATCCAATTAAATAATGTGTCGGTTATACAGATATAAATTCTTCCCTTAACTACAGTTATTATGACAGAATATGATTTACTTTATTAATACACATACCACTTTCCAGAAATAAAAGAAATCCACAGGTATTCTTGCTGGTCCACAAAATCTTAAAGGAGCATTAACTCATTTGCCACAAAAAAGGGAAAATAAAACTAAACTGTGCTACAAACTGATGAACTGAAAGGTGTTATGAAAACATTTTAAAGTAGGTAAGAGACTTTAGACAAAAGCAAGCATCACAATTCTGGAATGAAAATTTGGGGAAAAATCACATTGACAAAACTGAAGGATATGCCCCCACACCTCAGATGCAGTGCTAAGAGATTTAAAACTTCTAAACTATCCCAATTTAAAATGGAATGATGTGTCCAGCCACATTCATATACATTTTTGTTTCTACAGCACTGCAATGAAGATGCTTCAAAAGCGAACTTACAACAGACATCAGGAGAAAGAAACTGTACTTAAAAAAAATCATCTAGGCAAGTATTACAATGGTAAACATAGGTATATAAAATCCCTAAGAAGTGTAAGATCTGGGCAAGACTGTGTTCTGCTTTTTTTTTCCAGCATTTAATTCATTTGATTATGCTATAGTAGGGACCAGTAAGTCAAGGAAAGACAAATGTTTAATTAACCAGTACAAAGATTAGGTTTTGAATTCTTCAGCTTCCTTCCCATGAATAACTATCAGCAACGATCTTTAATTAATTAAAACTCTGGTGGGTACGTCCAGCAACCTAAAAACCTGGTCCTTTACATCATACATGGATACAAAGATAATGTGTTCTTGTGCAACACAGGGTTTCCCACAAACCTGGAAGGGAAGATGTTAAATAACAAAAATATGACAAAGTAATAATGGCTGCTGTAATTCAAACATGACTGACTTAAATTTCTTTCAAAAGAGAGTTTCCAAACTGGGACACAGTGGTTTATAACCTTAGAAAACGGGTACTATCAGTAAAAAAAAAAAAAAAAGAGTGGCATATAGAGAACTAAAATCCTTTCACTCTCATCCTATATAAGAAAACAAACTGACAACAACATTCTGGATGCACTAGGCTGTTAGACGTTGCAAAACTGATCCAATGGCGCTGAGTTCAAAAATCATACTTGCAAATGGGTGGGAGCACAGGACAGTGAAAACTAAATCTGTGGTAAGAAATTAAAGTTGTATAAGGATGAATCCAGGTTTAGCAGCAGAATAAAAGCATTCTAGGAAGAGGTTTGACAAGAACCCATTAATCAAAATGAAGGAAAGCAAACATTAATATAATCTTCTAAAACAGGACTGTACAAAAGGGTTGATTTTTCTCCATCATAACAGCACAGACCGAGATGGGCCATACTTTAGTACACAAGTCAAAGCAACATATTGAAAATGTCCCAAACAGACAAAAGTCAGTATTAGGCCCAATATTTTGAAAAGACCTTTCAAAACCACTTCCTCCAGAAACATTACATGTCACCTGAGTAGCTCTGTGGCTTGTAGAGAGCCCTGCTAAACAGCAGCTGGCTTACTTATACAAAGATCAAGTTGTCTCCCAAGTTCATGTGAAATAATATTCTCCATTTTGCTTTGATCAAGTATTTCCCTCTCACCACAGTGCTTGGGGTCAAAGAATGTAAACATTGACAGGAAAAGCAGTCATATGACCAGGAAGCCATACTATAAATGGCCTCTTATGATCATTCAAAATTTCTTCAGGTTCTCCCACTTTTAGGAAATCATTGTATTTTGCGCTGAACCTTAGACTCCCCTTGACTTTGGCCTCCGTCTAAAAAAAAAAAAAATCAAAGTAAGTAAACAAAATAATGAACAAATACTTCAAATATACTCAAAGTGCATTCTGTTCAAAATCATTTTGCTTCAGTGGCTAATGTTTCAACTTTACAGTTCCGGGGTCTAGAGATTCAAACCTTACTTCTGGCATTTCTGGAGTATGCATAGTTTTTCTTGAAAGTAAACCACCTTGTTCTCACCTCTCAAAACTTGCTGCTTGATTATCTACTCATACATACATACATGCATATATAAAAAAAGTTAGAAATACTAACCCCTGGACTGGTCAATATATTCATATTTTCTTTTAGTCATGTTCTTAAAGAAGCACAAACACCCCAAATGGAACTATTTCTTAGCCTAATTAAAACAGTTCTCCAGCAGATACAAAAAGAACATTGGTCATCTATCTTGCTTCTTCTCTCAGTCATCAGTTAAAAAAGGTGACTGAAATACACTAATACAAGGAATGACTGTACAGCAAATGCAGAAGGCAAAACAAATAAAAAGTATGTTAAATATTTTTCATTTTACATACTATAACCCTCTTCTGTTCTGTACGAGTTACTGTTTATATTTATGCCTCTTCTTGCCTTCCTGTGCTCTCTCATTCATTCCCGAGTCCTCTTCACTACACAACAATATTAATGAGGTATAACAAAACCACACAGCACTGTTAAATATAAATTATTGAGGGGTAGGTAAAGGAATGGAGTGACACATGCACAAACTGCTCTTGCAGGAAGTGTGGAGTGTTTATCATTAGCGAAATCCAGAAAGCTAATCTTGCATTTTTATGCAGGTGGGATTCCATC